>NC_060275.1:48382569-48661912 GCF_021613505.1 Equus quagga | reverse complement strand
GAAAATACATCTGGAATAAATAAATGAATATTAGCTAGAAAGAAATATGGGTTTTAATTAGATTGTCTGTTGTCTGTAGACATCTTAACTGTGAGAAGTGGGGAAAAGAAGTAATTTTCCTTTACTTTCAAGTTGCACCATATCCTGCACGTACTGTATACAGGAGTGACACCAAATACGGGGACAGAATGGTGAGCGGGGAGAACAGCCTCCCTGGTTACTAGGCTCCTGTTTGGTGCAGGGTATTAATTTCACATGTACTTATATAACACTTACTGATATTTGGCTCTGTTCTAAAGGACCTTACACATACTGACATCTTAATTGTCACAACAGTTTATGAAGGAGGTGCTCTTCGCATGCTTATTTTACAGACGAGGAAACTGAAGCACAGAGAGGTTAAGTAATTTGTTCAAGATCACACAGCTAGTCTGTGGTAAAGCCAGGTACTCTGGCTGCAGAGTTCATGCACTTACCCACTATGCTATGCTGCCACTGCCGAGCCAACTACTCCTCCCTCAGAATTCCAGCCAAACTTTGCACCACCTTGCTAATTCCATTCATCACCTTGGAGTCATTTATTTTCATGTCTGCATTAGACACCTTATTAGATCATGAGCTCCTTGAGGGTGGGACCACATTTTACTGCTTATGTCTGTCTCTCCTGTGGTAGCTTGTCGTAGACACTTCATAGAGACTTTTTGAAGAAATGTTCAAAGGGCAACACCATCACAGAATTTTCCTAAAATAGTAATACCCTGATGCAAGTGAAATACCTGACCAAAAAATACCTGAATTTCAACAACCTGCCTTTGGAAGACAGGTGTGGCCCTGATGTGAACTTCAACATAGAAGTGTGTGATGCACTGGCTAAGATAAATCTGAGGTCTGGGCCACCAAAAGCTGGAAGAGGCCAGGAAGGATCCTCCCTCTACAGATTTCAGAGGGAGCGTGGTCCTGCTGACACCTTGATTTCAGACTTCTAGCTTCCAGAACTGTGAGACAATAGATTTCTGTTGTCAGTTACCCAGTTTGTGGTACTTTGTTACGGCAGCCCTGTGAGACTAATACAGTAACTTTCTTGGACTGTTTGGTCTGCCGTAATAAAGTGCCATAGACTGGATGGCTTATAAATAATGGAAATTTATTTCCCACAGTTCTGGAGGCTGGGAAATCCAAGGTAAAGGTGTGGGCAGATACAGCGTCTGACGAGGACCCACTTCCTGTTCACAGATGGCTGTCTTTTCTCTGTGTCCTCACATGGCGGAAGGAGTGAGGGATCTCTCTGGGGCTTCTTTTATAAGGGCACTAATCCCTTTCATGTAGGTGGAGCCCTCATCCTAATACCACATCTTGGGGCTTAGATCTCAATATATGAATTGGGGGGGTGGGACACAAATATTTAGCCCATAGCAGTAACTTTAGCTTTAAATCAGATAACCAGTCTCTCAGTCAGTCAGCGGTATTTACTGACCATTCAGTGAGTGAGTCTTGTCTGTGTATGGGAGGGTGGAACATGGGGGCACTGCCTGAGGCTCTCTGAGTGACCCTTGGGTCTCCGCTTTTGAGGCTTTGCAATCTGATAACTCAAAATGTAGTCCCTAAACAAAATGAGGAGAGCTCTCTGATGAGCAAATATTGAGGGATCACCCACAGTAAGAGTCATCTTTAAATATGAAGAGCATATCCAAGGGGCATCAGGTAAGGCTTGCCTAAGGCGAATGGGGTGAGTGGAAGTTTGGGGACTATGGATGCCTGTGAGCCTTGGATCCCTTTTTTGCACAGAGCGCAGTGATCAGATGATTCCTTCACCAGTGGGGGCTCTGTGGCCTGCAGCAGGGGAAGCTAAGAGTGGGACTGTGAAATGAAAAGCTCAATTCCCTATGTCCTGTGGTTGGCTCTGCGGAGACTAAATATTGCTGACGATTCGTGTACACAAAAGACATTGGTGGCGAAGATTCTATACAAGGTAGTTTGCATAGTGATATGATGAGAACATAAAAATTCAGACTTTCAAATTTTCTTGTGTGTCTCATCTGTTTCCAAGTGGCTTTCTTATTTCATTGTGACAGCTGATCATTTACTGTTTCTTTAATGTGACATTGAACTTTGAAAGTTTTAACAAGCCAGAAAAATTAATAGGAAGTGTTGAGAGACCTCATTAGGAAAATCTCTTGGTAAGATTGTTATAAATTAGTTCAGTTTTCTTTCTTTTGTTTTATTTTTATCTTTTAAGTCAACTTAGTAAATTTTTTTGAGGAAGATCAGCCCTGAGCTAACATCTGCCACCAATCCTCCTCTTTTTGCTGAGGAAGACTGGCCCTGAGCTAACATCCATGCCCATCTTCCTCTACTTTATATGTGGGACGCCTGCCACAGCATGGCTTGATAAGTGGTGCATAGTTCTACACCTGGGATTTGAACCAGCAAACCTGGGCCGCTGAAGTGGAACATGTGAGCTTAACTGCTACACCATGGGGCCAGCCCCTAGTAGACTTTTATTTGAATAAAAGTATAGCTGTTAAAGTCACTCTTTCTAATAGAAAGGTTAGACCTGATAAAATCGTCATTCCCTCTCTCTGAGCACCATGTTGCCTTTGAAGTAACTCTTTCCCCGCTACACACTTGGTGTTACGTGCAGCCTCGTTTTTCTTTGATCACTTGCTTTCCTTGGTTGTGAAGTATTGTTTTCCTGTGGCTATTACACATAGCAGCCGTCACTGTAGCTTAGGAGGATTGTCGCTGAAACAAATCACAGTAGAACCATTTGATTAATCACGAGGAAGATGAGGCCAAGGGCCTTCAGAATCATTATAATGTTTGTAACCAACAGTTCTCCATCTTCACTAAAGGTAAAATAAAAAGGGGGGTATAATGTTGCAGCACAAAGGACTGAGCTCAGCTATGGAAAAGAGCTACCCGTGCAAAGTGTGCTGCCCACTGAAATGATTTTTAAAGAGGGGGCGGTGAGAAGTCCCTCTTCGGGTCAAAATCCTGTGTGTGGTCTTTGAGGCGCAACCACAGGCAATTAGAAGGCTTTGACTGGCAGGCCTCACGAGGGAAAGCTGCCCTCCCCACACCAGACTTGGACACAGGGGGTGCATTGCAGTTTTCTGGAGGGAGCTGTAGTCAAGGATTCAGGCGCCCTGGATCAGCCTTGCTGGTGTGCACGTCTGCCTTCTCAGCCCAGGAGCCTCTCCTCAGAGGCTCCAATGGCGGCACTCCCCAGGTGCCTACTGACAATTCCTTATTGGGGTGCTTCGGCTGAGGCACTTTTCCCCACTCTGACTCAGTACGTTTCTACTCCTGCTCCTTCCTTTCTCCTTCCTCCCAACACCCTGGGCCCATAAAAAGACAGGAGTCTTTTGTTTGGGACTCCTTGGCAGTGAGATAGTCCTTCTGTCATCTGACCCTTGCCTGGTGCCGTTCCATGGGGAAAAAAAGGAAACTGGGGAGTCAGCCCCTTTCTCTTTTACCTCTTGCCTGCACCCTCACAGTAAGTGAACGAAGTCTTGATTGTTACTATCAGATTGTCTTGTTGTCCTCGTTGACCACCTCAACCCCTGGAAACTCGACAGGAGCTGGTGGAATGTCTTTTATGGATGATCCCTAATGTAGATTCTTATTAACTCTGGAAGGAACTGCTACTTGCAGACGTGTGTATACACACTCGTGTGTGATAGTCATCTGCTCCTATACTTAACAAAGATTTACTGATATCTTTGTGCCAGGCACAGAGGATGGGGATATAATGGGCTGGGAATATAATTCCGAACAAGGCAGAAAAGGTCACTGCCCGCATGGAGCTAGCATTCTATGGGGATACAGCTACCAATGAGCAGACAAGTCAACAAGTATGGATTATTATTGTGTCTTGGAGAGAATAAACAGGACTTTTTCAGAGAGGTTAGTGAAGGGAAGCTTCTCTAGATCAAGTAGATGGAGAGGCTTTTCTAAGGAGGTGTTGATGGTGCAGAAACCTGAGGGTTAAGAGGAAGCCAGACTCATGAAGAGGCTTGGAAAATGTGTTCCAGGCAGAGGGACCTGCAGGTGCAAGGGCCCTGAGGTGGGAACCTTCTTGGTGTGTTCTAGGAACTCATAGAGCCACACTGCCCTAGTGGTTATGTGTTTTGAATGTTATCCCTGAGTGACATCTCTGTGTCCCTTCTAGACTTTATAAATACTTCATTCTGTTTTTGTATATATTTATGCTCTTTCTGGCCCTCAAAAGAATTTAGGCAACTGATAAAATTTTAGTAAGATGAAGAAAAGAGAGAATTGAACGAATGGGAAGATGAAGCAGTAAAGAGTGTAATTATTTTATAAGGAGATTAAAATAATAACAGAGGGAATTGAGAGGGAAAGCTTGGTTTGAGGAATGAATCAGGTCAGGGTCAGACTGTCTCCCTGGGGACAGTAGCTGACTCATTGCAGTTCAATAGTTGATGTTTGAATGCATAAACTCTCAGGGCAGACCTGTTTTCATAAATCTAGCCTTTGGGATAAAGCTTTAAAGAGGAAGGACTTTGGGTTTCTGGCATTAAATGGGCAGGCCTAAATGTGACCTGGTCTCCCTCGTCAACCCGAGTTTGTTGTAAAGCAGGCCACTTACATGCAACCACAGGTACCAAGCGACCCCTTATGGCCAGTGAAATGCCAACACAACACATAGGGAACAAGAGAACAGAGGGAGAAGTGGAAGGAAGAGGAATGTATGGAAACCATTAAAATATGGCTTTTAAAACTTCCGGAAAGAACTTCTTGGGCTCTTTCAAGAAGAAACGAGTGGGTCCTAGAACCCCAAAGTAGATTGTTTGGTGCCATAATTAAAAGCCTGGGCTCTAGAATCAGTAGACGTCACTTTGAAAGCATCCTTTCCTAAGGATGTGACCTTGAGTGAGTTATTTAACCTCTCTCAGCCTTGGTTTCATCATCTGTAAAATGGGGCTATAATATCTTTTAGTTCATAAGGTTATTCTGAGTATTACATGAAGTAAACCATATGCACCTGGAACATAATTAGTGTGTAATAAATGGTAACTCTAATTAAAGGTTGTTAGGAAACCTATTTCAGTAAAAAAGTCAAAATAACAAGGCATTGAGAAAAGGGGCCGGATGTGATGGGTGGAGTCGATTAGGAGAGGGAGGCATAGGTGCCTGAGAATCCTCTTTGGAATAGAAAGAAATCACAATGAAGAAGCATGTTGTAGCCAGAAGAATGACCACCACTTTCTTTGTTTCTTCTCTAATTTGGCCATGATGGAAAGATAAGCAAGGAAGATGGGTAGCTGAGAAGTCTCTGAAACTGGTGGGGTTCCATCTAAAGATGGGAAGGCTGAGTTGAGCCTGAGTGGCACTTCTTGGCCACAGCAGGCAAGGGGTCAGAAGTTAGGAGCTAAGAATGGGTTCCTGAGAGGCCTGAGGGATGGAACAAGTAGATTTGCATTAGAATGGAGAAAGCAAATCTAGGTTTAGTTACCCTGTGCTTTCTAATAGCTGAGTTAGTGACACAGGTATCGGTCTGCCATTTCATATTTATTTATTTATTTTTTTATTTTTTTTTTATTTATTTTTTCCTTTTTCTCCCCAAAGCCCCCTGGTATAGCTGTATATTCTTCGTTGTGGGTCCTTCTAGTTGTGGAATGTGGGACGCCGCCTCAGTGTGGTTTGGTGAGCAGTGCCATGTCCGCACCCAGGATTCGAACTGACGAAACACTGGGCTGCCTGCAGCGGAGCGCACGAACTTAACCACTCAGCCAGGGGGCCAGCCTCCTCATATTATTTTTTAAAATCTGGAGTTCAGCTTCTGACGTTAAAGATAAAATTACACACACACACGCATTTCTTTCTCTGGAGAGAGAGAGGGTCCGTGTCTGGGATTACCCCTTCTCCCCATCACTAGTTAACTTGTTTATCACTTTCTAGTATATTTCCTTAAGTGAGTAACAAAACAGTTTATGCCATTTCCATTCATTAACAAAACGAACAAATATTCGGTGCCTACCCTGTGCCAGATCCCATTCTAGGTAGTGAACAATAGATGAACTCCCTGCCCTCAGGGCTCTTAACAATCTGGAAAAGATGATAGACAGTAAATAAAGCAAATGATAAGTGATTCCTGCTCAGAAGAAAGAAAGAGCATAAGAGGAGAGAAACAGATGGTAGAGGGCAGCACTGCTCTAGATGGAGTTGTTAGGGAAAACCTCTCGGAAAAGGGACTTAAGTCTGGGAGAAACATGAAGCATGTTCCCGGGAGAGGGAGCAGCAGGTGCAAAGGCCCTGAGGGAGGAACATGCTTGGAGTGAATGAGAAACAGGAAAAGGCTCAGTGTGGGTCGAGTGGAGCCAGTGAGGGGAAAGTGGGAGGCTTTTGCTCTAAGCGCATTTGTTTGTTTATCTCCTGATGGGAATGACCCAGCAGAGGGATAAATTGAGATGCAGGAGAATGCGTGTGTTTAGGGGTGTGATTGCAGATGCAAAGTCCTTGAACAGGCAAAAGGGATGGGACTCAGCGTGTGTTTGTGTTTAGGGGGCGCTTTGGAGCACAAACAGCTTCTTCATAGCAATGGGAGGCAAGGCGACTGTGTGGGCTCAGATGCAGGGAGGTTTGTGGGTTTGAAAGGTGAGCAAATTCAGTAGATTCATCAGGAGAAGAAAAGAAGGCAGAAGAGGTTGGGGAGTGTGTGAAATAATTTCTAGGAGAGTAAGAGAGGGAATATAGTGAAACATTTTACCAGTAGAGAAAAAAACCCCACAATTCTGTTGTCTGTGGATCAAGAAGCCAAAAGCATCTTCCTTTGCTTGGTGGGGCAGGTTGCCTAGTGGGAGAACACTCATTTCTCTGGCCCAGCCCACATCCCTGAGGTGTCTTCTCTGCTCCTGGATGGCTCCCCCACCCCCTGGAGTCCTCCTTCCCTGCCTTCCTGTCTTGGCTCCACCACTTAGGCAGATTGCTCAACGTCTCTGTGCCTCTGTCTCCCTATCTGAAAAAGGGATGATTGTGCTCACCTTATAGATTTGCCATGAAAATGAAGAGTCAGCACATGCCAAGTGCAAGGTGCCATGTCTGGCACATGGATGTTTCCTTTTGTCATCCCTGCCATCAATGCAGCTGCTTCTGTCATGGCTGCTGCAAGATCCATCGCTAGTGGCACACCCCCCACATGCCTGTCACTGTGACCTCCGTGGCCCCAGACTGCAGTGGGCAGAAGAATCACCCAGGTGCTTTATAAAAGTTCTGATTCCTGGGGCCGGCCCTGTGGCCAAGTGGTTAAGTTCACACGCTCCGATTTGGCGGCCCAGGGTTTCTCTGGTTCAGATCCTGGGCATGGACATGGCACCACTCGTTAGGCCATGCTCAGGCGGCATCCTACGTACTACAACTAGAAGGACCCACAACTGGAATATGCAACTATATACTAGGGGGATTTGGGGAGAAAAAGCAGAAAGAAAAAAAAGAAAAGAAAATTCTGATTCCTGGCTCCCACCAGAGATGCTGATTCTGTGGGTCCAGGGCCGGACCCAAGATGTGCATTTTAAGCGAACACCCCAGCAGTTCCAATGGCGGCATGGTCACTTTATGGACAGTGTCTCATTGAATCCTGACAACCACCACGTAAGATTTGCACTGTTAGCCCATTTTAACAAAGAGAACACAGAGCTCAAGGGAGGCCAAATAATTTCGAAGCTGTAACTGGTAGAGGCAGGATTTGAACCTCCATCGTTCTGCTCCCCAGTGCATCTCTTTGAACCTAGTTAAAAGAAAAAACCTCCAGTATTTGGCTTCAAGGGACACAATTTTTTTTTTTTTTTTTGAGGAAGATTAGCCCTGAGCTAACATCTGCTGCCAATCCTCCTCTTTTTGCTGAGGAAGACTGGCTCTGAGCTAACATCCATGCCCATCTTCCTCTACTTTATATGTGGGATGCCTGCCACAGCATGGCTTGCCAAGCAGTGCGTAGATCTGCACCCAGGCTCCAAACTGGTGAACCCTGGGCCACGGAAGTGAAACATGAGAACTTAACCACTGTGCCACCGGGCTGGCCCCTGAAGGGACACAACTTTTGAGTAATAGGTATAAATTTTGCAGACATTGTCTTATCTGCCTTTTTAAAAAACATACTTGGAACCAACCTTGAGCTTATTTTTTTATAGATGCTTCAAATCCCTACCTCCAGGAACCTCGCACAGCACAGATGCAACACTCCACCTCCTGGTGGGGTGAAATCTGTGTGAGGGCCACAGAGCTGGGCGCTCTCCCATGATACGTGATCCCCCTTCACCCCACCAAGTGCAGACTTACAGATCTTCAGTAAATTTACAGAATGCTTGTCGTAATCGGTGGTAACCACATTGATGTGCTTTTGTGCCTCTCAGAAGGGAGAATGCTCTGAACAAGGTCTTTTTAAAGGAGCAATCCCAAGTTTGGAATGGGTGCATTCCAGAATGTTCTCCACATCGGGGCTCCAGCTGGCTTGGGTTTGGGCACTTGAGACATTGCCTTTAAGGCCCATAACCTCAGGAACCTTTGTGAGTGATGGCAAGGAGTAGGTTCATGGCAGCACAAATGTGGTGATATGTAATGGGGCTGTTGATGGATGAGTATGGTTAAATGCTCATCTTGCCGGGTTTTCTGTGCCTGCCATAAGGGCGTGCATCTAGCTTCTGTCAGGCAGGGTTCTCTCCTGAGCTGGGTCTCTTTCCACACATCTGGTCGTAGGCAGCTGTTTGGAAAATCATGTACTTGCTCTTCCAGTGTAACCTCACACTCCATCCAAGTCTAAAACAGGGCTCTTTGATGTAGCTTGCAGAGCAGCTAGGCCAGGATGGAAAGTGTTCTGGGCTGTGAGTAACGTCACCAGACCCACGCACAGGTCCTGGTTTCTGCATGTCCTGGCTGTGAGGTTTGAGGCGAGGCATTTCACCTCTTTAAGTCTTTGCTTCTTCATCTTTAAGCTTTGAATACTTTGTTAGACACCTCAGAGTGTTGTGAAGATCAAGCAAAATGAAGCGTGGTGTGCCTCTCCTGGGCTCCCACATTCTCGTGCTATCTTGGTCCCAGCACTTTTTGGTAATACATGATGTTTGAGTTACTTCTCTCCCACTGCGTATCTTTAGGGCCCAACTCTTAGTGTTTATTTTTACCTCAGCATCCAACGTGGTACTCTACGTATTGTAGGCAATTTGGAAAAGTTGAATAAATGAATGAATGTGCAAACAATAAAAGCAAAGTTATGTTAGGAAACAGTGCTATAATCAACCTCTAGTTTCTTAGAACACTACAGTGTTCATATTGTGAGTTCAGTTGCAAAGTATACATGAGAGGCTTTTAGTTAAGGAGAATCATCAAAAATGTTTGCAACTAGGAGAGACTGTTTCTTTCCACCCTTCTGAAAAAGTCTGGGTCACTCCATGGGCCTCTGGGCAAACATTGGCTTATCTTCCGGGGCCCTCCAACCTTGGAACTCAACTCGGTTTACTTGTTTGTTTGAACGGTCCTGTCCCCTTTCCCTCTAGCCCCTTCTGTTACATTTGCTATTTCCTGTATGACTAGGCTGATATTAGCCTTGACAGAATTCAGAGTGTGAGTCCCTTGTCCTGTTCATCTTTCAGTCTCCTCATCTCTGTCTGGAACAGTCTCTGGTACAGGGTATATTATCAGTACAGGTTTGTTGCATGGATGAATGAATAATTAAACACAAGGCTGTAAGAATCCTCCTTATTCTCTCTCTGTCCCCTCTTCTCTGACTTCTATCGGGTTTTGTCCTGCTTTTATTTATTTATGATTATTTTAAAAATATTGGACCTCAGGTGCAGAGTTGGATTATGGATTATTCATAACCCTCAGTTTACGATATACTTTCACCATCGGTCCTTGCATGCTCTGCTTTAATGTATATATGGATGGATGGATTTTAAATAGTGTGACAGCATCCATAAACTTGCTACCAAAGCCAAAAATAGGGCCTTGATAACTTAGGTTTAGCCACGTGGTTTCCCACCTCCCATCCCTCTGTCTCCCACAATCTGGGGTAACCATCATCCTGAATCCTTTATTAATTTTTCCTTTTTATATAGTTTTTATTATATCTGTATATCCCTAAAAAGTAAGTGCTTTTCATTTTGGTTACTCTTACCTTTATAAAAAGTACATCATGCTTTTTTTTCACTTAATGTGATATTGCTAAGATTTATTCATGTTGTTTCACATTGTTGTATATATTCATTTATTCATTATTGTTCATATATTCATTCGTTGTGTGAATATACACTGTTGATTCATTCACGCTCCTCTGGCTGGACAGTTAGTTTATTTACAAGATTTTGTTCTTGTGAACAGTGCTGCTATGAATATTCTTGAACACAATGCCATGAGATTCGTGCAAGAGTTTCTTTTTGGGTTATGAGCTTGAGAGTAGAACTGCTGGGTCATAGAAATGTGAATTTCTGATTTTAGGAGGTAATGCCAAAACAATTTCCAAAGCTTTTTCACCAATTCATACTCCTACCATATCCTTTTCCATACTTGTTATCCTCAAACTTTAAATTTGGGCCTGTTGAGTGGTACAGCACTGTGGTCTGCCCTGATCACTAATGATGGTGCTGATGAACATTTCCTCAAATGTTTATTGCCATATGTGTTTCCTCTTCATAAAATGCCTATTTCTACTTTTGCCCATTTTTCTATTAAACTATTTATATTTTCCTTGTTGATTTGTAGGAGTTTGATATATATTTCTAATGAGAATTCTTTGTTCAGTTATTGATTCTTGTGTAACACACTACCTCAAGACCTAGTGGCTTAAGACAGCACAAATTATTTTTTTTTCTCACAGTTCTGTGGGTGGGCTGGGCTCAGCTGGGTGGTTCTTCTGTTCCACGTGATGTCAGTTGGGGTAACTCACTTAGCTGCATTCAGCTGCTGGCTCAGATGGACTGGACAATCCTTTAAGACTAATTACAGGAAATAATGTATGTTACTGAGTTTCCACGATGTCTAATAAACCAGAGTTGTAGCTGGTAGATGGAGGAAGAGAGTTACGGGGTAGTGGTTGACATGTTATCTCTGAGGCCCTGGGCTTAGGTCGTGGATCTACTCTTTACCAGTTGTGTGATTCTTGGGAAAATTACTTAACCTCTCTGCTCCATTTCCTCAACTGTAAAATAGAGGTGATAATAATCTTAGGGTGCGAATATGAAGTGCATGATGCCCAGTGCATAGTAGGTGCTCTATAAATGTTAACTTTTGTTACTATTATTATTATTTTACAGTTGAGAATCACTATAACAATACAAAAAACATCATCTTCATTTCTCAAATCTACACTATAGAGATGGAGATAAATGTATGTTGTAAGTGTCCACATCCTTGGAAGAGATTTTCTTCCAACCTGGTGTAACTCTTCTAAATTTTGAGAAGTAATGATTCAGTTCCCTCACCAAATAATTAAACTGGTAAATGCTTTCTAGGGAAAAAAAAATGGGAAAAATAAAGATCATTGAAGGGAAAATACCCATAAATGTTTAGTTGTCCTTGCTAAATAGTTATTAATTATGCTCCTTGTTATAATAGCAAAATTTTATAGAAAGAAACCAAAATGTTTTTGAAAAATTGCCGATGGGCTCATCCTTTATTGGGCTTCTGTGATGTGCTAGGCAGAGTGCTGGACTGAAGTGGTGTAGTGAAGGGCAGGACACTGTGGTCTCTCACCTCATGAACTGATGGGGCTGCATACCCCAAGGTGCTGCTTCTGAGTTATGTAAATATCTCTATATAACGTCAAGAGACAGAGTTGTACATGAACATATTACCACATAAGAAAGAAGCCCAAGTTACATACTAGATGAAAACATTTGGTCACACATTTGGTTAGACATCAGGATCGAATTTTTCTTTGAACATTTAAGAATTAACTTCCAAGATGCTCCCTAGGGCAGAGCTCGCCTTTTGTCACTGTACATTTCAGTGGAGACTGTGGGTGTAAGTTTTCTTCTTTGTCCCCCTCTATGGGATGGTTGTGCTCCAAGAAAATTTGAGAGCAGTGTAGTTCAGTATGTCAAGTCCACCACTGAGTAAGCATGATCTTTTGACTCAGTTAAAATATATTCAATATATAAGAAAGGACTGCCTTCAGCTTTTTACATGGTAATGGCTATAAAATTCTTAATTGTGAAAACAAAACAAAACAAAACAAAAAAACAGAATCTGCCTTCCAAAAAAGAGTAAATCAATGAGAAGTTAGAAATGATGATCACCCCAGGTAAAAGTGGACTCCCATTTACCTACTGAATTAACAACTAACTTCTTACTCTGGTGTCCACAGCCCAGCCACATCTCCCCCATTTACCTTTCAAGTCTTGTCTTTCATTACTTGTGCTGTTGTTAAACTGCACCAGCTGACCTCTGTGCCTTTGCTCATTCTGGTTCCTCTACCTGGAACACCTTCCCTGTAGGCTTCTCACTGCCACTTACTAAAGTTCTATCCATCCACACAGGCAATGGAAATTCCGCCTCTTCCACCCTGCCTCTCCTGAGCCCATAGAGTATATATTTTTTTTACTTGCTCTTTGTCTTTATTATATACCATCTTATTTTACTAAAACAATTTGTGCATTATATTCTATACTGTGGGATGTTAGTATTACTAAGCTTTCTTTTTATTTGTATTCTCCTTGATTTTGTTTAGCTGTATCATTTTATTTCCACTTTTTTTTATTGCAGTAACATTGCATTATAACATTATATAGCTTTCAGTATAACATTATATAGCTTTCAGATGTACATTGTAATATATTTCGAATTCTGTGTAGATGACATCATGTTCACCGCCCAAAAACTAATTACAGTCCATCACCAGACATATGAGCCTAATCACCCCTTTTGCCCCCCCCCTTCCCCTATTGTAACCACCAATACAATATCTGTTGCTATGTGTTTGTTTGTCATTGTTTTTATCTTCTACTTATGAGTAAGGTCATATGGTATTTGACTTTCTCCCTCTGACTTATTTCTCTTAGCATAATACCTTCAAGGTCCATCCATGTTGTCACAAGTGGCCGGATTTCATCATTTCTTAGGGCTGAGTAGTATTCCATTATGTACATATACCACATCTTCTTTATCCATTCGTCCCTTGATGGGCACCTAGGTTGCTTCCAAGTCTTGGCCATTGTGAATAAGGCTGCAATGAACATAGGGGTGCATGTATCTTTGTCACTTGTGTTTTCAAGTTCTTTGGGTAAATACCCAGCAGTGGACTAGCTGGATCATATTGTAGATCTATTCTTAATTTTCTGAGGATACTCCATACCACTTTCCATAGTGGCTGCACCAGTTTGCTCTCCCACCAGCAGTGTACAAGGATTCCCTTCTCTCCACATACTCTCCAACACTTGTTGTCTCCTGTCTTGTTAATTCTGACGGGAGTGAGGTGAGATCTCATTGTAGTTTTGATTTGCATTTCCCCGATAGCTAATGATGTTGAACATCTTTTCATATGCCTGTTGGCCATCCGTATATCTTCTTTGGAGAAATCTCTGTTCAGATCCTTTGCCCATTTTTTAATTGGGTTGTTGAGATGTATGAGTTCTTTGTATATTTTGGATATTAATCTCTTATCTGATATATGGTTTGCAAATATCTTCTCCCAATTATTAGGTTGTTTTTTCATTTTGTTGATGATTTCCTTTGCTGTGCAGAAGCTTTTTAGGTTGATATAGTCCCATTTATTCATTTTTTCTTTTGTTTCCCTTGCCTGGTCAGACATGGTACTTGAAAATATGCAGCTAAGACCAATGTCAAAGAGTGTACTGCTTACATTTTCTTCTAGAAGTTTCATGGTTTCAGGTCTTACATTCAAGTCTTTAATCCATTTTGAGTTGATTTTTGTGCATGGTGTAAGATAATGTCTACTTTCATTCTTTTGCATGTGGCTCTCTAGTTTTCCCAACTCCATTTATTGAAGAGACTCTCCTTTCTCCCTTGTATGCTCTTGGCTACCTTGTCGAATACTAGCTGTCCATAAATGTGTGGGTTTATTTCTGGACTCTCCATTCTGTTCCATTGATCTGTGTGTCTGTTTCTGTGCCAGTACCATGCTGTTTTGGTTACTCTGGCTTTGTACTATATTTTGAAATCAGGGAGTGTGACACCTCCAGCTTTGTTCTTTTTTCTCAGGAATCCTTTGGCTATTTGGGGTCTTTTGCTGTTCCATATAAATTTTAGGATCCTTGGTTCTATTTCTGTGAAAAATTTTGTTGGAACTTTGATAGGGATTGCATTGAATCTATAGATTTCTTTAGGAAGTGTGGACATTTTAACAATGTTAATTCTTCCAATCCAAGAGCACAGAATATCTTTCCATTTCTTTGTGTCTTCTCCGATTTCTTTCAACAATGTTTTATACATTTTGGTGTACAGGTCTTTCACCTCTTTGGTTAAGTTTATTCCTAGATATTTTACTCCTTTTGTTGCAGTTGTAAATGGGATTGTATTCTTAATTTTTCTTTCTGCTACTTCATTGTTCGTGTATAGAAACCCAACCGATTTTTGTACGTTGATTTTGTATCCTGCGACTTGACTGCATTCATTTATTATTTCTAAAAGTTTTTTAGTGGATTATTTAGGGTTTTCTATATATAAAATCATGTCATCTGCAAAGAGTGACAGTTTCACTTCTTTTCCGGTATGGATCCATTTTATTTCTTTTTCTTGCCTGATTGGTCTGGCTAGGACTTCCAATACTAAGTAAGAGTGATGAAAGTGGGCATCCTTGTCTGGTTCCTCTTCTTAAAGGGGTAGCTTTCAGTTTTTCTCCATTGAGAATGATATTTGCTGTAGGTTTGTCATATATAGCCCTTATTACGTTGAGGTATTTTTCTTCTATACCCATTTTATTTAGAGTTTTTATCATAAATGGATGCTGTATCTTGTCAAATTCTTTCTCTGCATCTATTGAGATGATCATGTGATTTTTACTCTTCATTTTGTTAATGTGGTGTATCACGTTGATAGATTTGCAGATGTTGAACCATCCCTGCATCCCTGGAATGAAACCCACTTGACCATGATGTATGATCTTTTTAATGTATTGTTGTATTCGATTTGCTAGTATTTTGTTGTGAATTTTTGCATTGATGTTCATCAGTGATATTGGCCTTTAATTTTCTTTTTTTGTTTTGTCCTTGTCTGGTTTTGGTATCAGGATAATGTTTGCTTCATAGAATGAGTTAGGAAGCTTCCCCTCCTCTTCAATTTTTTGGAAGAGTTTGAGAAGGATGGATATTAAGTCTTCTTTGAATATTTGGTAGAATTCACCAGGAAAGCCATTTGGTCCTGGACTTTTATTTTTTGGGAGGTTTTTGATGGCTGTTTCAATCTCCTTATTAGTGATTGTTCTATTCAAATTCTTTACTTCTTCTTGGTCCAGTTTTGGAAGGTTGTATGTTTCTGAGAATTTATCCATTTCTTCTAGATTATCCAATTTATTGGTGTATAGCTTTTCATAGTATTCTCTTATTATCTTTTGTATTTCTGAGGTGCCCATTGTAATCTCTCCTCTTTCGTTTCTGATTTTATTTATTTGAGTCTTCTTTCTTTTTCTCTTGGTGAGTCTAGCTAAGGGTTTGTCGATCTTGTTTATCTTTTCAAAGAACCAGCTTTTGGTTTCATTAATTTTTTCTGGTTTTTTTTAGTCTCTATTTCATTTATTTCTGCTCTGATTTTTTATTTTTATTTTTTTTGAGGAAGATTAGCCCTGAGCTAACATCTGCTGCCAATCCTCCTCTTTTTGTTGAGGAAGACTGGCCCTGAGCTCACATCCATGCCCATCTTCCTCTACTTTATATGTGGGATGCCTACCACAGCATGGCTTGCAAAGCGGTGCCATGTACGCACCCTGGCTCCAAACTGGTGAATCCCAGGCCACCAAAGCAGCACATGCACACTTAACCGCTAAGCCGCTGGGCCGGCCCCTCTTCTCTGATTTTTATTATTTCCTTCCTTCTGCTGATTTGGGCTTTGTTCTTCCTTTTCCAGTACCTTTAGATGTGCTGTTAGGTTGTTTATTTGGGATTTTTCTTCTTTATTGAGGTAGGCCTGAATTGCTATAAACTTCCCTCTTAGAACCACTTTTGCTGTGTCCCATAGATTTTGGCATGTCGTATTTTCAGTTTCATTTGTCTCCAGGAATTTTTTGATTTCTCCTTTGATTTATTCATTGACCCAATCGCTGTTCAGTAGCATTTTGTTTAATTTCCACATTTTTGTGTGAGCCCATGGAATATTTACCACCTTAAACCCAGCACTCTATACTCTTGCCATAGCCCACTTCCCTTATGATTATTTGTATACCTAGCACCTCCAAGAGGACTGTGGGCAGGGATCCTCTTTCTATCCCAGTGCCTGACACAGAACTTGCACAAAGTAGGATGTAAAATGTAAAAAGGATTTGCTGAAGGAACACATCTTTGCATCCCAAGTACAACAGGCTCTTCTTAAAGTCTCAAACAGGTCAAGAAAAACATAGATGTAAAAGATGGAAGATAAATAGAATCTATATTCAAGAAATGCCATAAATAGAGGTATAAACAAGTGATAATGATTTAAGATTAAGTGAAAAAGAGAAAGCCTTACTGCTGTCTTTGGAATACTTTATGGTGCGTTTCACCAGGTGACATCTCTAAGCTGTATAAAGCAGTCTTTGTTTTGGTTACCTCCTTTACTAAATTGATGAGAAAAAGTTACTTGAAAATAAAAAAAGAACTTTTTTTTTCAGGGCCAGTTCTGTGACTATTGCAATTCTGAGGACCCCAGGAGAGCACATCCAATCACCAATGCAATTGATGGATCCGAACGTTGGTGGCAAAGCCCCCCTCTCTCCTCAGGCACACGGTACAACAAAGTCAATGTCACCTTGGATCTAGGGCAGGTAAGTTATGCTTTCCACTGGAATGAGGAAAGTCAGTTTGGATCATTGTTTTTGTGGTTATTTCTGATATAATAATAATTATTTAAAAATTATTTAAAAAAACAAAGTCCAATTTTAATTCACTAATTATTGTGAAGCCTGTTACATTAATATTTGCATCTCTCAACACCCAGTACTGTGCCTGTCACAGTGCAGACACCTCTACCTGTCTATTAAAAGAGTTAAAAAATGATTGTAGGGCCAGCCCAGTGGTGTAATGGTTGAGTTCGCGTGCTCCACTTCAGTGGCTCAGGGCTCATGGATTTTGATCCCTGGCATGGACCTGCACACACCGCTCATCAAGCCTTGCTGTGGCAGCATCCCACATACAAAGTAGAGGAAGATTGGCACAAATGTTAGCTCAGGGACATTCTTCTTCACCAAAAAAACCCCCAAAGTTCTAACTAGTTTCATAGGAAAAACATTTTTTATTATTATTTTTGATTGTGTTAAAGTAGATATAACATAAAATTTACCATCTTAGCCATTTTTAAGTGTGCAGTTCAAAGTGTTAAGTCATTCACAGTCATTCCTTTTGTGATTGGCTTATTTCACTTAGCATAATGTCTTTAAAGTTCATCCATGTTGTAGAATATGTCAGAATTTTCTTCCTTTTTAAGGCTGAGTAATATACCATTGTATGTATATATCACATTTTGTTTATCTATTCATCCATCAATGGACACGTGGGTTGTTTCTACCTTTTGGCTATTGTGAATAATGCAGCTACAAACATGGGTGTGGTGAAGATATTTTTATAGCATTCTCTTCCTGGAAATCCTGACTCTGTGAACACTAACTACCATAGTTTTGGCCTTATTTGGCCTTATTTGGCCAGCTGGCCCACAAGGTACCCTGACTTCAGGCCTATCTCTATGTGGTGGGTTAAGATGGCCCCCAGGATGCCTTCCCCCTGGTATACATGCCCAGTGTAATCTTCTCTCCTTTGAGTGTGGGTAATACCATGAATATGGTGGTTGTCACTCCCACAATAAGGTGGCATTATATGACAAAGATAAAGGGATTTTGCAGATGTGTTTAAGGTTCCAAGTGAGGGACCTTAAAGGTCCCTTTGATCAAAGGGAGGTTATCCCTGGGAACGTCTCTGAATTAGGGGAGCTCTTAAACGGGACTGGGCCCTCCTTGAAGGAAGAGATTGGAAGCATGAGAAATTTTCCTGCTGACATTGAAGGGGAAAACTGCCATGTTGCAAATTGCCTGTGGAGACAGCCACATGACAAAGATATAAAAGTAGGTTCTAAAAGCTGACAGCAGCCCTAGCCAACAGCCAGCAAAAAAGCAGGAATCTCAGTCCTACAACCACAAGGAAGCAGATTCTGCCAACAATGATTGCAAACTTGGAAGCAGGTCTTTCCAGGCATCTGGTGGACACCTTGATTGCAGCCTTGACCCTGAGCAGAGAACCCAATCACACCATGCTCAGACTCTTGACATACAGAACTGCAAGATAATAAATGTTGTTTTAAACCACTAAATTTGTAGTAATTTGTTAAGCAGTAATAGAAAGGTAATGCATCTTCTTCTTTACTCTTTCAGAGCAGAGAGTGCCTCCCATCTGTTTTACCCTATTCCTTCAACAAATGTTGATTGAGTACCTTCTATGTGCCAAGCCCTGTTCTAGGCATTTGCGATACACAAGGGAACAAAAGATAGGGGGATTCCTTCCCTTGTGGCACTTATATTCCAGTACAGGAGATAGCAAACAAAAATATACATAATAAATAAGTAAATATAATATGTTAGAATTGACAAGAGCTATGAAAAAATTAAAAAGTATATCAAGGTAAAAGGCTCACTAGTGCCAGGGACGAGGTCAGTTTGCAGTTTAATTGGGATGGTCAGGAGAGGGCCTATTGAGCAAAGATTTGAAGCAGGTGAAGGTGTTAGTCATGCAGATATCTGACACCCAGACAAAGGAAACAACCCTGCAAAGCCCCTAAGGTGGGAGATTCCCTGGAAAGTACAAGGGGCAGCATGGAGGCCACAGTGGCTGGAGCAGAGTAAGGGAGGGGGAAGTGGTGAGAGAAGAGGTCAGAGAGAGAACAGCAAGGACCAAATCACGTGGGCTCCCATTGGCCATGATAAGGACTTTGGCATTTAAGTGACATGAGAGCCATTACAGAGTTTCAAGCAGAGGAATGACATGATCTAATTTATGTTTAAAAAGGATTTCCTTGCCTGTTCTGTTGAGGATTATCAGGGGGCAAGGATAGAAGCCAGTTAGGAGACTCTCACAATAATCCACAAGAAAGATGCCAGTGGTGGCAATGGAAGTGTGTGGTTAGATTCCAGATATATTTTGAAGATAGAGCTGCCACGATTTCCTAATGGTTTGAATGTGGAGTGTGAGAAAAGAGAAGATTCATGGAAAATTCTCAAGACTTTTAGTCTGAACAACTAGAACTATTGTTAACAGAGATGTTGGAGACTGTGGGAAGAGCAGGCTTGGAGGAGATTGTGGGAGGAATTATTTTGGATGTGCTTAAGATTGAATACTGTCTGGACATCCAAGTGGAGATGTGGACTAGACACTTAGAAATAGGAGTCTGGAAAGCTGTCTGGGCTGGAGACAGACGTTTGTTGTGGGTTTCTTCAGAATTTATCCTATTTAGGATCTCTCACTTTCTTGAATCTGTAGGTTTATAGCTTTCACCAACTTTGGGAAGTTTTTAACCTTTCTTTCTTCCTTCCTCCTTACTTTTCCTCTTCCTTCCTTCCCTCTTTCCTATCTTCCTTCCCTCTTCCTCCTTCCTTCCTTTTCCAGTTTTGTTGAGGTATAATTGACAAATAAAATTGTATATAGTTAAAATGTCCAACATCATTACTTGTCACACACATACTTTGTGAAATGATTACAACGATGAGGTTCATTAACATATTCATCACCTCCACATAGTTACTTTTTTTGTGTGTGTGTGGTGAGAATGTTTAAGGTCTGCTCTCTTAGTAAATTTGAAGTATATAATGCATTATTATTAGCTATAGTCACCATGCTGTACCTTAAATCCTCAGAACTTATTCATTTTATAACCGAGGACTTGTACTCTTTGACTAGCATCTCCCCATTTCTCCCACTCCTCAGCCCCTGCTAACCACCATTCTACTCTCTGTTTCCCTAGGTTCAACTTGTTTTTAGATTCCACATGTGAATGAGATCATACATTATTTTTCTTTCTCTGTCTAGCTTATTTCACTTAGCATAATGTCCTCAAGGTTCACCCACGTTGTATTAAATTGCAGGATTTCAGTCATTATTTCTTTGAATACTTTTTAAGCCCCTCTCTCTTCTCTCCTTTTGGGATTCTGATGATATGAATGTTAGATTTTTTATTATTATTCCACGAGTCTCTGAGACTCTGTTCATTTACTTTTTTCAGTTGATTTTCTCTCTGTTTTTCATGTTAGATAATTGTATTGTTCTATCTTCAAATTCACTGATTTTGGGGGCTGGCTCAGTAGTGTAGTGGTTAAGTTCATACACTCCACTTCAGCGGCCTAGGGCTCGTGGGTTTGGATCCTGGATGAAGACCTATACACTGCTTGTGAAGCCATGCTGTGACAGCATCATCCCACATACAAAATAGAGGAATATTGGCACAGATGTTGTCTCAGGGCCAATCTTCTTCACCCTCCCCCCAAAAGTAATAAATTCACTGATTATTTTCTCTTGTAAGATTTTTATTTTAGTTACTTTATTTTTCAGTTCTGTAATTTCCATTTGGTTCTTTTTTGTATCTTCTATTTCTTGGCTGAGGTTTTGTATATTTTTATTTACTTCAAGAGTATTTGAACTTACTCATTGAAGTATTTTTATGACTGCTGCTTTAAAGTTTTTGTTAGATAATTCTATCATCTGTTTCATCATCTAGTGTTGGAGTCTGTTCTCTTTTCCATTCAACTTGTTATTTTTCCCTGGTTTTTGGTGTGATGAATGATTTTCAGTTGCATTCTGGACATTTTAGATGTTATATTTAGAGACTCTGGATCCTATTTAAATCTATCTTAGCAGACAGTCACCCTGTTTAGGTTTAATGTGTAGGTCCTGGCCTGCTTTTGTGGGCTGTGGTTCCAATGGCAATTTAGTTTTCAGAGGTGATACACGCTATTCTAGTCTGCTTTGTTCATCTAGTGCCTGCGGCTGTGGCTTGGTCCCTATTAGTGCTGCCTGTGGGAGCAGAATGAACTTCTCCTGACCCATGATACTTGGTAGGGGTTGAGACACACTGGGCCTTCATGGCAGAGAATCCTTTCCCAGCCCACTATCCAAAACTGCGTTGTGCAAGTGGAGCTCCTGCTGAAATAGACATTTGGAAATTGATGGCATATAGATGGTGTTAGAATATGAGACTGGATGAGATTGAGAAGAGAAGAGGATCAAGGACTGAGGCCTGGG
The DNA here is from genome assembly GCF_021613505.1 of Equus quagga. Classification (NCBI taxonomy): domain Eukaryota; kingdom Metazoa; phylum Chordata; class Mammalia; order Perissodactyla; family Equidae; genus Equus; species Equus quagga. Next base: position 48,640,532 of record NC_060275.1, on the reverse strand, counting down.
GCTCTCCAACTTTAGAAAGTGAGGAAAAAGAAAAGGAGCCAGTAAAGAAGACTGGTATGGAGTGACAAATTGGAGGAGGACAACAGGAGAGTGTGTGTCCTAAAAGCCAGATGAAGAAAGTATACAAAAAGGAGGGAGACTTGGGGCCGGCCCCGTGGCCGAGTGGTTAAGTTCGCGCGCTCCGCTGCAGGCGGCCCAGTGTTTCGTCAGTTCGAATCCTGGGTGCAGACACGGCACTGCTCATCAAACCACGCTGAGGCGGCGTCCCACATGCCACAACTAGAAGGACCCACAACTAAGAATATACAACTATGTACCGGAGGGCTTTGGGGAGAAAAAAGGAAAAAAATAAAATCTTAAAAAAAAAAAAAAGGAAGGAGACTTACAACTCTATAATACAGAAACAAGGAGCCCAATTTTCAAAAATGGACAAAGGACCTGAATAGACAATTCTCCAAAGAAGATACATAAATGGCCAATAAGCACGTGAAAAAATGTTCACTATCACTAGCCCAGGGAAATGTAAATTATAATCACAGTGAGGTACCACTGCATACCCAGTTGGATGGCTATAATCAAAAAGATAGATAATTATAAGTACAGGTGAGGTGTGGAGAAATTGGAACCCTAATGCATTGCTAGTGGGGATATATAATGGTGTAGCTGCTTTGGAAAACAATTTGATAGTTCCTCAAAAAGTTAAACACAGAGTTACCATATGACCCAGCAGTTCCACTCCTAGTTATATACCCAGGAAAAATGAAAACATATGTCCACAGAAAAACTTATTAGTGAATGTTCACTGTAGCATTATTCATAATAGCCAAAAAGTGGAAATAATTCAAATTTCCATCAGCTGATGAATAAAAAAACCAAATACGGCATATCCATGCAATAGAATATTATTCAACAATAAAAAGGAATGAATTTCTGATGAATGATGAACATTGAAAGCATTATGCTACATGAAAGAAGCCAGACACAAAAGACCATGCATCATGTGATTCCATGTATATGAAATGTCGAGATAGGCAAATCTATTGAGAAAGAATGGTAGCTTAGTGCTTCCCTAGGGCTGGATGTTTCGGAGGGAACTGGGACGTGACTACCTGCAGGTATGGGTTGTTGCAGAGGAGATGAAAAATATGATTTATTGGACAACTCCGAATATAGCAAAAACTTTAGGATTGTACATTTTAGATGGGTGAATTGTATGGTATGTGAATTATATCTCAATCGAATTGTTAAAAAAAAAAACTCATGGAAAGTATGTCTCAAGAAAAACAAAGGAGAGAGAAAACAACTGTGTCAAGTAACGTAGGACTGATAACGACCAATAATGTATCATTGCAGGTGTGGAGGTCACTGGTAACTTTTTGAGACAGGATTGAAAAGCTGACTGTAGGGAGATTGAGAGAGAATGTGAGAGGAATTGAAACTTCTAATTTGAGATCTAATTTGAAGGGTTTTGCTGCAACGGGGAGAAGAGAAATGGGGGAAGAGTTGTTGAAAAGTCAGGTATAGAGAAGATTGATTGATTCATTCATTCATTCATGATAGGAGAGAGAGCAACAAGCTTGTGAGCAGATGGTAATATGAACAGGAGGGAGAAGACTGCTGCTGCTATTATGTGAATATGCTGGGTGCTGTCAATACTAACACTAATAATAATAGGACTAATACTAATGTTCACACTAATCTTTCTGCTGGCTACAGCTGTGCACAGAGTACAGTTCATGTAAGAATACTGCCTGAAAGCAATAAAAAAGGGAACTGCATCCCACAGACTGGAAATCGCATGATGCTGAGGCTTCTTCACGCAATTGTGTGCTCTTCATCGTGGCTGGGGATAGTTTGGTGACAGAAGGGCTCTCCACTTCTTCAGCCCATAGATTGTGTTAAATTAGTCTCTCCTAAGAATACTTCCACTGTCACTTTGCATCTGACTTAATTCAGGGGCATCCTTCATGGTTTGAAAGACTCTGTAACCCAGTTTCAACTATGAATTAGTCTTATCCCTCTAAGAGCTCACCTCTAGCATTAATTCAGTAGAAATTTTGCCTGTAATGACCAGGATATACCTATTGTGCCATTTATTTAACTGAGGATTTCTGTGGTTAGTTGGGAATTTTAACCTATCAAAATGATGTCTCCTGCGCATACCAGTGCCTGCTGGACTTATTCCCTTAAAGCTATTTTTCAAAAACCTACCTTTTAAAAACACCCTTTTGATGTACTGAAGAATCCCTAATTAAGACAGCTGAATTAAAAAAACACCAGCATTGGAGCAATTTAGTAATTTGCCGGTTGCTGACAGACATTTGCCATGGCAAACATCTGCGTGAAGACTGTGTCCAACCACCTCCTTACAAACTGGGGAGGCTGCTCTGTGAGGTGGTTGAGAGTTTGGTCCTGGAGTCAGCCCGCCTCAGTTTGTGCCCTGGTGCACAGCTCACTTGCTGTGTGACCCTGAGCAACAGACTTAACTGCTCGCTGTTGCAGTTTCCTCATTTATAAACTGAGATGATAGTAGTGCTTACCTCGTAGGATTGCTGTGAGGGTTGAACAAGTTAACTGCTTCATTCGTAAACCTCTTTAGGCCAGTGATTATTAAATAAATATTTATTCAATGGAGTAAAGTGAACTTCAACAAACACTCATTATTAAAACACACAGACTCATAACTTCTGCTCCTCTAGAAAACACTCTATACAATACTTTAGAAAATACTTTAGAAAATTCTAGAAACAGGAAAAGCAGTATAAATTATGTCAGATTGAAGGTGTTTCTTTCTTCATTGTGTTGGAGCAACATGTGCTTTAACAAGCATGTTTTGTCTTGTAAGATTCATATTTCCCAATGGTGGCATCTAGGTTTTCTTCTTTTTTCTGGAATTAACCATGAAAGTGTCACTCAGAGGTTAGATTTCATAACTGAAAAGTGACCTAAAGACCTTAGATTTAGAGAAGTGTGAATGTTGATGCATGGTTGGGAAATACTGTAGAGGGCATAAACTTGTTATCACCAAATCACTTTTTTCCAGCTACTGAGAACTGAAATTTGGTTTTCATATGCTGTAGTCGATTTGACAGCTTATGTTGTCATAAGGGGTCACTTTTCTCTGTCTTCTTTTGGACTAGTCATTGGTTTTCTTTGTTATTTTTCTTGGACAAAACAGTTTGACAACAACCTTACCTTCAAGACTCGATCTTGAAGGGCAGCTTTCTTCCTTACAAGGTAGCAAGTTAGGAAGTTTCTCGATTCACTAGCAGCAGTGGCATTTTCAGAGGCTGTTCAAGTTCATTTGATTATACTTTATTCACCAGTAATTAGAACATGACCTCTTACAAAAACTTTCATCTCGTTTAGGTCAAGTATAATGAGTTCATTTTGACATTTAAAGCAAATGTGATGTCCAGGTTTTAAAAGGAGAATTTCTGGAATATAGGGACGTTTGTTTCTTCTTGGACTCCTGGTGGGGCGTGACCTCCGAAGAGCTCCTGCTGTGTGATAGGAAGGGGTAGCAATGAGCTCTGGATGTGCTCCAGGATTTCCTTCAGAATCTGAGCAAGTCTTACTCTGCGAACTCCCTATGTTCACCCCCACTTTTCCTCCTCCAGGGTGAGATATGAGGAAAAACGTGGAGGTGGGTGTTCTCATGGTTCCCTGAAGTCAAGGTGGCCAGGAGGAGCTGCTCTCAGGTGGGACTGAAGAGGCGAACCAGCTCAGGGCAAGACAGGAGCTTAAGCAGAGCAAGCCTGGCTCACTGGTTCCAAGGAACAGCAGGGAAATAGTCTCCAGAAGACTTTTAAGGCTTTTGTGCAACTTGTCATGCCCCTAAGAGTATCATTTTTAACCTATGAGTAGTAAAAATAAACAAAGACAAGACAAATAGACAACCTCCCAGCAAACCTCAGAAGGGATGACTGCCTCAGAGGTCGGAGGTATGAAGAGGAAAGGTGACATTGCACCCTGTTCTGCAGGACTGCTGGAGGAATGGGCCTGGCTGGGGCAGGAGCACAGCAGATGAGACAGTCCTTTGAACCTCGTTAGAGGCAAAGTCTGGGATGCCAAGGCCTGCCCACTGCCCGCTGGTCCTCCACTGAGTGGGCAGCCCTGATGGATGGTTTTTGTGCTCATTCGCCTGTCCCATCGCAAGGGCCTACACTTGACTCTCTACTTCCTGCCTGAGGGGTCTTTCAAGAGCCCCAGGAGCTTTCTTAGCCTGCGTCTAGAGCAGCCTGGAAGTGCAGGATTTAATGCCCCTAGGGGCAAACCCTCAACCCAGAGGGGGCAAAAATTGGTGGGAGAATCCCCCGTCTCCCTGCCCCTCTCTGGAAGAGTTCTAAAGTGCATTCTTCATAACTCTTAATGTCTCTGCCAGAACCCAGCCCTGTTGGCCCTGATAGGAATCTGCTCTAAATGAGCACATCAGTCATTGACTTTTCTCCCACCTCCGTGCCCCTCTCTCTCCCAATTTGTGCTTCTTGAGATCAAGTCCAAGATAAACTGTCTATACTCAGGTCTTTGTCTCAGAGTTGGTGTTAGAGAGGACCCAAACCAAGACAGAGGAGAAAGGGGGCCTTGACTAAGACCATGAAACCCTCCTAGATGTTCATACAAGCAAATACTATGAAAAAGTTATTTAAATTGCAATAAGTAGACAATTCAGAAAACGTTTCTAAAGCTCTCAGATTAAGAGTATAAAGGGAGTTCTTTATAATTCCTAAAGAAAAAAAATGAGTCACAGAGAAATTCCCCATTACTCTACCTATTTTTTCATGAACTCAGCATAGATCGCGAACTCTCCAGGGGCCAGATGCAAATATAGCATCCAACCATCTGAGAGGGCATTTAGTTTGCAGATGTCTTCTGGGATCTTTTTTTCTCTCGTCCTCTTCAAGACTTTGATGGATGAATCCAAAACATTCTTTGCAGCCTTTGTCAGCTCTGACTCAGACAGGGGCAAGGCCTGGGCTAGTTTCTGACTCTTCCTGGGCTCTTGGGCTTTGGAGACTAATGTGGTTGTAGGGATGCCTGGCAAGCAAGGTCACTGAGAGTCTGACTCACCTGGGTCCCTGGGTGGATACAGTTCAAACCAGAAAGTGAATTACTTTTGGATTTGACTGAATCTTCTAGATTCCTTAGGAATTCTCTAGACTACAAGCTTCAGGAGGCCAAACATTAAGTCTTCTGTGTTCACTACATGATGTTCTGCTCCCAACATCTTGCAAAGTATTCAGCACATAGCAGATACTCAATAAATATTTGCTGACTGAGTGTAGAAAGAACCAAGGATGACTCAAGGTTGGTCTGAATTTCCCCAGGGTATAGTACAAGTGGAAGCATATTGCTGTGAGACCAAATCTCTGGGTGGGAGTGGACCAGCCTTGGCTCTGTAGTTAGTAGTTGGTTCCACTTATGACGCTTGGGTCCCTCTGCAATGTCATTTAAGTATTTTATAGCTATAACACAATTAGAAGATACAGATCTTATTCAAAACAAATTTGGGCATGGTCTTATTCTGCAAGTTCTTATGCTATTGGCTAAAACTCAATCACATGGCCCCACCTAACTGCCTAAGAGCAGGCCAGAGAGTCTAGCTGTTGCTCAGGAAGAGGAAGCAAGCTTTCTAACCAGCAAAGCAGTCTTCAATGGTGTCCTACATGTGGCTCCTACCAGTTGTGAGAGCTCATCTGTGCATCTTTTCCCAGCTCTCTACTCAATGACATCAGCTATGGTGGGAGAATTTTTTTGTTGTTAGTGCCATGAATTCTCACTCCTAACAACCCTCTGTAAAGCAGAGAGAAACCCTGCCCAATTATTTTGCACCATCCTCTCACTTTGGGGCACTATATCAGACAATGCTCTGTTGCTATTCGTAGGGTTTTCATGGCCAATTTTTTTGTCAGTGGGTGGCCAGGTCTTTCTTCCTGGCCTGTCTTAGTCTGGAAGTTCCACTGAAACCTGTCCACTGTGAGTGACCTTGCTGGTATTTGAAATACGGATAGCATAGCTTTCAGCATCACAGCAACACGCAGCCTCCACAGTATGACAACCGACAGACAGGTGGAGAGGTTCCCTGACTGGGGAATGAACCCTGGGCCACGGTGGTGAAAGCATTGAGTCTCTTCCACATCCCTGCATTTCCCCTCCACACCCTCCTTATCATCTAATTGATGATTATTCTTGCTCCTTAATATCTTGGAGTCTGGGTTCTCCTCTCTGTTGATACCACATTATCCTAGTTTGGCCCTTGATAGCTCTTCCTGTGGTTAGTCCACCAATCTTCTAAATCATTTCCCAGCTTCTACTCTCAGCTCCTCTGGTTTTGCAGTCAGCCTTGGAGGAAGAGAATCACTAACAGTGAAATGAGAAAGAGTAGAAACAGTTAAAGTTGGTGGTCTTCCAAGGGTCTACCTGTCAATCTTTTTCATTGATTCCAGAGTGAAACGAAAACTTGAGCATGTCTTTCTCCCTGGTTAACATCCTTTCGTAGCTCTCCATTGCTTTAAGAATAAATTCCAAGTTTCTTAGCATGGCATATAAACCCTTCACAAACTAGCCCCTGCCTTTTCACCAACCTCTTCTCTAGATGCTACTTTCTCTCAGAGACTCTATGCTACATCAGTAGGGACCTATTTGTAATCCCCTAAATACTCCATGACATTTCTGGTGCTGTTCATGGCTTTTGGGATACCTTCCTACCATGCCTGGTCTGGCTACCTCCTTCCCAAGATAACTTAAGTATCACCTACTGGAAACCCTCCTGGCTGCCTGCTTCTCCCTGGGCTGTTTCTGTTTACTCTGAGGCACTTACTACACTGTGTTGTGAAGGCTCAGTATGCCATGAGCTCCTTAAGGTCAAGGGCAATGAGATAATCTTCTTCTGTTTATCCACGGGGCTTAAAAGTCCTGGTACGTACCATGTCTTCAACCCATACTGAATTAAATGGAAAGAAAAATTCCAAACTGTTCTTTTCATATTATCCCATTGGATTGTATGTCTTGCTATAATCATGAATAGCCCTGCTTTGTTTTTTTAAAGATCTCTTAACACTTACATTTACTAGTTTCCATATATAACCAGCACCACAAGTGTAACGTATAAAAGAAATGAGTTAAATATGCATCCTTCGAAAATATGCAGTAGGCTGAAGGCAGACAACATAAATCCAAGAAACAGAAGCAGGAATAGAAATTGTACTAGGAAGCAGCAACACTTTTCTTCTGTAATTTTCTAAACTCTCTACAGATGGAAGTTAATATGATAAAGTGGTAAACAGAGGTCACTGTGACCTCCTTCGTGACTCTTACAAAGTAACCCTGGGTTACACGCTATTATGACTGGCATTCAACTACGGCCCAGGGTTAAGGCCATTGTAAAGCTATCAGGGATCTTTCTTGTCAGGAAGGGTGATAGCCAGGGTTCGGCATCCCATTGGGAGGCAAAGCCTGCAGTGCAGGGAGAGGCACTAGAGGGGGTAGCCCTCTGGCTGTTGAAGGAGCCCACGTGGTGTTCATCTCTCTTAGAGCTAAACGGCAAACATACACATGGGGTTCATTTCTTAAGAACTGCCAGGGTCACGACTCATGCTGATGAGAGAAAAATAGAAAGAAAGCCCTTGGTGCCTTTTAGAAAATGTTAATTCTATTTCTCTGAGAGTTGGCCATGCAGTTCAGACAGAAGACAGCATGCCATGATACCGATAATAAGTTACGTGGAACTGTGAATTGACCAGGAAGGAAAGTCACTGTCTCCTTGAGAGGGGCCCAGGCTGCTGTGCCAACCTTTGGTAATATGGGGGTGGTCAGGGTGGGAAAGAGACCAGGGCATAGAACCTGGGAAGCCTGGGGTCAGGGCACCAAGGGGTCTTGTGGTGGGCCTGGCAGGCCCTCACCTATCAGTTGAGGGGGACTCACGCTTGTGGCTAGAGATGCTTGTGAACAGTGTTTGTGAATGTACCTGACCTGGAATATTGTTAAACATAGACTAGTAGTATTATCATTATAACATGGAATATTATTACTACTTAGGGAAATTGTCACTGATGCTCCCACCCTTGCCTTCTCCCCCTTTCCAGACTTCCAGTGAGCTTAAGCTGCCGTATCTCCTCTAAGTGAGTAAAGTATCTATGAACATATTTACACTAAAGTTCTGGAAACTCAGTACTGATGTTACATCTTCACAGAATGTTTGCATTTAAAAAATTACTATCTTTGTCATGGAACTACTACTTCTAGGAATTTATTCTAAGGAAATTAATGAGATAAATGCTCAAAGGTTTGAGCAAGGCTATTCTCAGGAGCAGTGTTCCTAATAATGTAATGTGGGAAATAATCTTGTGTCCAATAAAAGGGAACTGATTCATTCAATGGACTGATTGGCAGCCATTAGAATGATGTCATAGAGGGGTCTTTGTTGACGTGACATATGTCCGTGCTGTATTGTGAAGAAACATATCAAATTTTGTGTAAGCTGCATGTATAGTATGGTATGATTACATTTTCTTTGTGTGTAAGCAAAGAAAAAAGTCAGGAAAGAGAGAATCTAAAATGCTGAGTTCTTTTCTCTGGATGGTGGGATTACTGATGATTTTTGCTTTCTTCTGTAAACCCCATTTACAGTGTAATTCAGATTAATGACTTTGGGTTATTACCTAGGTACAAATCTGGCTGCACAGCTTTCTAGCTGTGTGACACTGGACCTTCGAGTTAATGTCAGTTTCTTCATCTGAAATTTGGGGATGAATCTAGTACACCTTCATAGAGTTATGTGAGGAATTAATAAGGTAATACAGAAAAAACTCTTAGAATTATGCTTCACACACTAAGAACTCAATCCATGTTAGCTATTGCATCTGTATTTTTTTCAATGAGCATGTATTACTTTTAGCGCTAGAAAGACAGTAAAACTAGTTGGGAAAATTTTTCCTATTGGGAAAAAAGAAGAGTTCAATATAGAGGACAAAAGAAACAATTATTCCTGGTGGGATTTTAGGTTTTGATGAAAAAGCTTAATTGGAGCTTTCCTGATGCTCTCCATCCCCCCAAGATAAGCTTCTGACTGTTTCATCCCAGAATGAGACGAGCCTGCTAGAGATCTTCAAATGCCAACAGAATCAGAAAAATGACCAGTAAATGGAAATTGATTTTTTTTAAAAGAGCCTATTTTATTCCTTAGCTAATCTTGAAAACTATTTTATATTTCTTCCCTTGTGAAACTTTCATGATTTCAGACATATTTTGACCTTAAATCATGGCAGTTTTTCCTATTACTATTAATGGCAAGCATTTATAAGGAAAAACTGAATTTCATGAATTCTTCACAATGTCCCAATGAGTGCTTGAGTTAAATATAATGTCTCAGGGGAGTCCTCGGGCCCTGGCGCCTCCTCTGCTCTGCCCTCTGTCCTCCAGGGCATCTCCCTCAGCCCCCACAGAGCCTCTGCTCCTACTTATGCCTGTGACCCTGGAGCCTTGGTACGCCGCCAGACTATCTCCCTTTACTCTTTTCTTCCCAAGGCCTCTTCTTTCCTTAGTCCCATTTCTATGACTCTCTTCTCTCTTGCCTTTTCATTTTCCATTCTTCCATTGCATTTCCTTTCTTTAGGGAAAAACCAAAACCAAACCAAATCATCACCTTTTCTTGTGATCGCTGCCAGCCTTCAGGAGGGGCACTGTGCGTGTCCCTGGCCGCTCCTCCCAGCCCCAGAGCAGTGGCCCACTGAGCCATTTCAGCCGGTCAGGGCTCCTCAAGGAGGCTGGGCTCCACAGGACCCTGCTTGCTGCCTGGCTACAGCTATACGCATAGGCCCTGCCCCAAACGCCTCACAATGCAGGCAGTGTGGGCATCCTGCCTCCCCAGGACTCTGCTGCACCCTCCAGACTGGAGGGGTCAGGCTCATTTCCCCATGCCCCACCTGACAGCTCCTGTCTCTTTTCCACACATGGTGTCTTTGGGCTGTGCAGCCTGCAGAGAAGGCTGCTTCGTGCTCCTTGTCTCTCTCTAATCCAAGAGCAAGTTCCTGTGCTATTTGCACTCCGCTCTTTAACTCTCAAACCAGTAGTGTAAACATTCTACAGCTTAGGAATTCCTGATTCAGTACATCATACGTGACACACTCTGATCCATTTGTTTCAAGCGCCCTGAGCAATAAGATTGTATGTTTACCTTTATAGTTTCTCAACATCCCAGAATAGCCAGAATGGAACATTTGGTCCCTGCCCCTGCCTCTAACAATTGTCCTAGCTCAGCAGACTCTGACCATCCCCTTCCCTGCCTGTTACAAGCGTGCACTGTCCCAGGAGCTCCCTGCAAGATGGAGGGGGCCCACCAGGCCAGGGAGCCTGGGAACTGGGACATGTCATACTCTTTCTGCTTCAGGATCTCAATCGCCAGATCCAGGGGGACACAGCAGCATGAATTCAGCCTGGTGTCTCTATCAGAGGTGCAGACCGGCAGAGCAGTGGGGCAGTTAGTGTCAGGGTGAGAGAGCAGGGCCCAGGGCCTGGCAAGGTGAGGTAGAGTGCACGAAAGCAGAACCCAGCCTCCTTAGCGGGAGAGAGGTGAGGGCAGCGACACTGGATGCAAGGGCAGCTGTTTTACACATACCTGTGTTTCAGGGCAAGGGCATCGCCCCTGCTCTGCTCAGGCCTGGGCAGGGCTGGACCTGAAAGTGCCTAGTGTTTAAGACAGGTGGGTCTGCCACCTTGCTGGGCTGCCCTGGCTTGCCCCCGTTAATAGGTTGCTATGACTTTCACACACACCCCTGTTAAACTCATTTCATTACTCTCCCAGCCAGCCATCCACTCGTCCTGGACACAGCTCTCCTTCCTTCCTTCTTTCACCCATTTCTTCCAGTCCACGTGCTGCTGGCCCCCCTACTCTCCCCAAGGCTACACAAACCACCACCCAACCCAAGGATGGCTTCACGTTAAGATTCCGGAAGCCCTGCTTAGACCAGTGTTCCTCAAACTGTCTGTGAGTAGCACTGCTCTAGACCACATACCATAGCTTTTCTTCAGAGTTATTGATGGCCATTGTGTTGCATTCCGAAAAGTCTGCCTGTCCTTTCTGTGACCTCAGGTCTCTTCTCTGGCTCAGATTTGGTTGTGCAGTTCAAGATACATTTGTTAATTATTTAAGACTGTAGCCCCAAGCCTCCTCGTGACCCAGATAGTCTCCCTCCCTCCCCCATCCACTCTCCGCCCTGCTCAGTGCCCAAAGCAACTGACCTTCGGGGGCAGCATCTACGGGCTCCCCTGCCCTCTGGCTTCTGGCAGGGTTTGACCAGTGGGAGGTGCATGCAGGTGCTCAGCTCAGAGGGTGGGAGGAGAGCAAGATTGGGGCATCTCTTCTCCCCATAAGTTACAGTATCTCAGTTCTTCTGACAAGGGTCTCAGCTCCTGGCAGGCAGCTTTCTCCTACAGCTATAGGTGAGTTCCGGCTCCAGTTTCTGCTTCCTCTCCTCGCCCTTCAGGTCCAGGGTGGGAAACGCTCTCAGATGGTCTTGGCTCTGAGGTGCATCACCATCATGAGAAGTCTTCCCTCACCCTGCCCACTCCTTTGTACACAGCTGCTTTGTTAAACTCCCCTCAATTACTTCATTCTAGTTGGTCATCTGTCTTCCGCTGGGGCTCTGAATGACACCTGCACTCATGCTTTTCAACTGGTTGAAATTTACCAAAATCCCCAGTTGTCTGCTCTGAAAGAATGAAAGGAAATTATTAAGGAGGTGATTAATAGAAGTTCTTAAAAAGTACATATAATGTGAGTGTGTGTGTGTGTGTGTGTGTGTTGAGAGAGAGAGAAAGAGTGGGAGAGAGGGAGAGGAAGAGAGAGAGCTCAATTGAATTACGACTATGAAGTAAGGAACAGTATTCTGTTCCTTTCTATATCCCCAATACCTAGGAAAATAGCTGGTGCGTAGAAATAATTTAGTAAATGTATGTTTAATGCATGAATGAATGAGGATACAAAGAGTTCCTTGCTTATATATGCCCACTTTACATACGTCCCTCACACACCAAAAACCATACATATGCAATAGATAGTAAAATATCACTGCAACTTGGAAGATATTGAAGACGTAATGAAGAAGTTGGACTTTTGGTCATTTATATTTAGAATATTAATCTAAACATTTAGAAAAATAGGTGATAGGAAGAAGGTATGGTGGTCTTTTCCATATGGTAGATAAGCTCATAAGTCTTAAAAAGTTCTTCAACATCTGCTTCCCAAGATGAATAACTTAGAATTTAAAAACCTAAGTTTATGGCAGCTATAACATGAGTTTAATGCTAACATACTTTGCTGGAAACTATTCGAAGCACCTTTCAAGTATTGACTCATTTAATCCTCACTACAACCTTGTAAGATAGGTCCCCATTTTCTCAAAGAGGAAACAAGCTCAGAGATGTTGCTTTGTAGCCTTCCAGTGTTACATAAGCTATGACTAATGGTCACAGGTGAGCATGGGGTGGACAAAGGATTCCTAACCAGGCTGTCTGGCTGCAGAGCCTGCCTTCGATACCGTGCCATGATAGTACACACGATGCTCCTTTTCCTTTTGCACTCCAGCTCTGTGAAACTCTTATGGCCCATGTGGGTATCTGGCTTATAACTGCTACCTCTCTCTCAGTATCTTGTCCATCATCTTCCACAGTATTCCCCTGTGAAGGTCCATTTGGGAAATCTCTTTAGTCCCCCAAATAGTTGTGCTTCTTTTTGGCATTAAAAAACTAAACTAAACAAAAATGTGAACACTGGGATCCTGTTTCCCTCTTTATGTTGGCTACTAGATGCAACTTATGGCTCTATCTTGCAAGTGTCTGGAGCTTCCTGGCCTGCATTTTGTGTGCACACTTCACTAGGGGCTCAACATTTCATCCTTACCTACAAATTTTCCTTTTATTCCATTTTGTGCCTTGGTAATTTCATATTGCTGTTGTATTTACATTCTTTAGGATTTAGGGCCCTAAATCCCTCCCTACCCTTTTTTTCTTACACAAAATAGGAAGTAAATGAATACAAGCAACATTTTGATGAAACAGTAAAATATAATTACTATTTTCATTCCAGCCATATGTATTGTTGCCACTTAGAATAAACTCTCAAGATATATTTTACCTTACTTTATGACTATCCTAAGCCTGAAAAATTTGTATATTCGTATAAAATGTTAAATGGTAAAGTGTTAAGTGATATTTCTGAGTCATTTCAAGAAGTATAATAGAATTCTCTAGAAAACACTCAAGCTGTGTAGCTGGCTATGGCTCAGTTTTTACTTTTGCTTTCTTCTGAGTGGTTTGTCACAGAGAAGCTCAACATAAAGCAGAATGACTAAGCATCAAAGGCCGTCTAAAGTGGATGCTAGGTTATAATTTTCTTTTTATGATACATAATGGACAAAGAACCTATTTCTACTCAGCTGTTTCCTTTTAGAACTGATTCAATATGTTTTTTGCTAGAGCAAATATATCCTTTAATTATAAGACCTCATTACCTATTGTACTATTTCATTCTCTCATTTTTTTTTTTCTACTCCTAAATGTTTCCAGTGGCAGTAGGATAATAATATGTGTGTTGATAGCTGAGAGTGGATTTGTTTTTAAATATATAGGGATTCATTCATTCATGCTTATGAATCCTAAGCATTCATATCATGACTCATAATATCTCGAGGCATTCTTTCAAAAGACCCCTTCCCACCCACATTGTACCTCTTCCTAGACATTATTTCTCCTCCTGTTAAAAGTTATTGCTCACTTTGGAGAACAATCGGAGTTTAGTAAAGCATGGTCTCTGCTGAAATTTCTTGCTCAACTACTGTTCTATCGAAGATAGACTTGCACCAATAGATTGTAATCTGGCTACTGAAAGATATTTATTTTGTCCCCCAAGCTGATCTGTGTTCGTGACATGGAGATAACATACAGTACACTGCGGGAAAAACAGGGCCAGCTTTCTATAGAGATGGTTCGGCAGCTGTGGGCATGCTGTATTTTCAGGATGTAGAGCAGGCTGTTCACCAACCTCTGGAATTCCTTTAGCTGGGCATAAAGCTCTTAAAAGGCTGACATGTTTGGGAGAGGCAAAATACTGCGTTAAAATTCACTTGAGACCAGGTTTCCATAGGAGAAATAGCAGCACCAGAAATGTACTTCTGATGGAAAAAAGGATAGATATTATAGGCTGGACTAGTGTTTCTCAAACTTAAATGACCGTCTGAATCATCCATTCAAATGGTGATTCTGACTCAGAAGGTTGCAGATGTGCTCATAGATTCTGCATTTCTAAGATGCTCCCCACTGATGCCACAGTTGCTGGCCTGTGGACCACACTCTGAGCAGAAGGGACTAGAAGGATTCCCTGCTCATCAGCAGACCTCACTGGGAAGTGGAGAGCAAGGCAAAGGCTGAGCCAGAAGCAGGGTGGGCAGTGGAGAAGAAGCGAGAACCCTGGTGAAGAAGATAAGGTTCAAGAGGAGTGAGCACAGCCTCCCAAACGGCCTTGAGAGTGACAGTGGACACTATGCTAGGGACACACAGACCCAGAGGTGGGAGCAAAATGTCTTCACAGCCAGATAACTCTTTATATCTCCTGTTTCTGGCTTTCTTGAGCGTGGTATACACAGAGGCCGGAAAATCAAGCTGTGCAGCAACTTCTGGCACTGGCAGCACCACTCAGGGAGGAAAGACTCTTTGAAGAATGTACCAGACTCCCCCACTTTGGCCCTGTCTGGCCCTGAAGCCATCTGCAACAGCAGCATAGCTAGTAAAAGCCCCGGCTTTGGAATCAGAAAGATACGGCCTTGAGTCCTTTCTATTACCACTCACTGTGTGATGATAATGTTCCGCATCTTCTACAAACTTTGGTTTCTGCATCAATGAAGTAGAGATAATGTTAATACCAGTATATAGGGTTATTGTAAAGGGTACAGAAACATATAAGCTTTAGTTCCTGGCACATCCTAAATTGTCGACAAACGCTAGTTTTCTTCCTCCTCCTCCTTCTCATCATTATTGTAAGAATTCCACTTGCCTAGTCTTCCTGCAGGTACCACCTTTTACTTGCTACTGCAACCACCTGCTCAGTTTTCCTATTTCCTTACCCTGCATTTCCTCGAGCTCGGGGCACTAATCCCAGCAGGTAGAATTTCAAGTTCTGGAACTGAGCCACAGCCCAGGGAGCAAAGCAGAGGAGCCTTGGGTTTCTAGCTCAGCTCAGGGCTGGCCTTGAGCCGTGGGGTGTCCCGCTGCCATCAGGTCCCTGCATCATACCACAGCAGCTGGGTCCTCTCCACCCCTCTTCTCCTTCCCTGGCATTTGTCAGAATCTCTTTCTGTATATTCATATAGAATTCTGGGATTTCACATTCTTCTTGGAGAGAAAATGCGTGAATAAAGAATTAGGATACACTCTGATAAGTGTAACCACCGTGGAGGGAGGTATTATCTCTGCTTGGGATGTTTCGAGAAGGTTTTGCAAGGAAGCAGCCTTTCCATTAGTCTTTCAAAGACAAATAAGAGTTTCTTGGGCCAATACTTGGCCTTGGTCATAGCATGACCAACTGTCCTAGTTTGCCCAACACTAAGGGGTTTTCTGGGATGCCGGATTTTCATTAATAAAACCAGAGAAACCAGAATGGTTGGTCACCCCTGCAATTCCATCATGATGATCTGTTTGGGTCTTAGAGTCGTGTTTTCTTTTACCAGTTATCCAAGAGCCGGTGGTCTGAGGCTGGGACCTGGATATCAAATTCTAGAACATGTGGCCACTTCCTGCCAGAGCAGTGCTGGCTCTCAGAGTCTCTACTCTTTTGTCCTACTCCTTGATGTTGAGACCTGTCTGATTACCTGTTTCCCCTGGGTGAGCCTGTCTTTAGGTCAGTGTTTCTCAAAGTCAGACCTTCAGTCCCTGTACTAAGAAGGGGGACCCAAGCTTGGGGCTTAATGCCATGTTGAAATTCTTAGTAATTTTATGTTTGAATTTGTGTTTTGTAAGCGAAGTCCAGTGGGACAAAGGACGATGTGCCTCCCCAGACAGGTTCTCGGCCACCTGCTCACCCAACCCCTTGGGGGGGACCTTTATCCCTCTAATCCTCCTCCTCCTTGTCACCACCCTGCCACCCTTTGCCCCTGGCTGGGGTCTGGGAGCAGGTACAGGGAAGGTTGGCTGCATGCACACCGTGCAGAGGAGGGGCATGGCAGCCCATTTCTGTCCCAAGCTAGCAGAGTGATGGGCAACTTGACAGAGAGGAATCTCTTGTCCATGCTGCATCCAAGTACCAATCACATTCCAGCGAAGAGGTTCCAATCCCTTGGGGGTCATCCCTCTGTAGGGTTGGGGTGGTAGGTCCCTGGGAAGGGGAGCTTGACCTTCTTGCCCTTGGCCAAGGCATGGTGTGTTATGTCAACCCAGCAACTGTCAGGAGGGGGATCGTGGCATGTACACAGCCAGTGGCAGAGTGGGGTCCCTGGCACCTGTGAGGGTCTGGATTCACCCTTGCCCAAGGGAGGGCAATATTAGATAACAAATAAAAAAATACCATGATAAGCAAAGAGAGAAACTGTGGAAGAAAGGAAGAAGTATATTTTAATAGCTTTAAAGACATTTTTTTTCCTGCCTTTAAACAAGGGCCCCTGTGTTTTCATTTTTCTCTGAGCTCTACAAATATGTAGCTGGCCCTGGTTCTAGGCCTCACTGCAGACCTGAATTAGAATGTCTCATTCTAATTCTAATTAGACCTGAATTAGAATACTGAATTAGAATGTCTCAATTGTAGCCTGAGAATCTGTATTGTAACATACTCCCCAGGTGCTTCTGATGCACATTTAAGTTTGAGAGCATCATTTTGCTCTCTTACTTGGCTGAATGTCCAGAACTGGGCACATGATCTCTCAGCCACAGTTGTCCTCTAAGGTCAGCATGGCCAGAGTGAACGAAAGAAGAAACAACTCAACACCTCTGAAATCTCAACTTCTACCGCCATTGATTTCCCACTTAGCAGGGACAGTGGGGCCAAATTGCTATGAAATGGGGTCCTCTAAGCTTCAGCACCTCTGCTTTTCTAACTTGCCAGGATTTCTAGTTCTTCTTCCATCTCAAGGTAGGGCTGTACTCACCTGTCTCTTTGAAGGAAAGCTTGGCCATGGGACCTGCTTCGGTGCATGATGCACCACATTCTCTTCCTACCTCAGTGATGTTCCGGATAGTAGGGGCTTCATTGTCTGTGTCTCCAGTGGTTTGTGAGGAGGATCTGGAGCAGAGCCCACCCTCAGTAGACATGTAACATGGGTGAGATACAGATAAACTTATTTTTTTAAGTCACTGTGATTTTCATGTTGATTGTTGCAACCAACCTATCGTGATGACACAGGCTCCACTCTAATGAGAGTGACTCTAACCATCCTCAGGTCCTTAGTTGTAGAACAAAAGTCAGATGCATAGAACTTCCTGCATTGACGGAGGGGAAAAGAGCAAGGATTCCCTTTGAGAACTTCCTAAACAGAAACTTGGGTTCTTCTGACTGAACTATGGTAATGAGATAGCCCCCCGTGGCCATCCCCAGATCTTTGTGCCCCTGAACCAGAAATTTCAAGAGGTGACTAGTCCTGGGCTTGGCTTGTGGAAAGGTCTTGCCAGCCTGCAAAGAACATCAAAGAAGGAAGTAGCCAGAAGTTATAAGGTCATGGAGGTATGAAGCAGGACCTGGGATCTGAGTAGCCAGCAGGAGCAGGATCAAGCCATCCAAATGGACATTTTCAAGCTCAGAAAGTTCTCCAAAATTTGGGGTGGATTTATTCCTTGGACACCATAAGTTGAATTGCAGTTCAAGTGGAAGTGGTCCTCTCTCTTTGCAAGTCAGGCCATTAATGTACCTACGACTTTTAGTCAGTAGGAAGAAGTTTAAAAAAATTTCAATTACTGGCTGTTGGAACCACAAGAAGAAAGTGATTGCTTCTAGGGTGCATGCGCTCCTTGTGTTTGCATTTATGAGGCTCCTGCTGGTCATGCCATCTCCCCCACTCTAAGTACACAAGGTGGCTTCTGCTGCTGGCCTGGAACCAGGAGAAGGTGCTGATGCACATTGCAAATGGCTCCCTTGGATTTTTACCAAGTCACTTGACCAAAACAGGTGGCAGTATATATTTTGTGATTACTAAAGGCTGATGCTCCATTTAATTTTATGCTGTTATATCTCCTTAGGAAGCAGTTGTTAGAGAATTTTAGAGATGTGGTCCCCACTTCAGGGAGATGAGCTAATCCTTCTTCTCAGCTCATCACATGTTATGCATTACACCCCGCTCTAGTTTTACTATTCTATTTCCCTTTCATTCTCAATCCCCACTCCTGTTCCCTCCCCCTTCATAAGCATCTGCTGTAACATCTTTGCTACTTAAGCTGAAACACCCCTGAGTCCTTGAGGAGTGCTCACTTCCACCTACTGACCCTTACCTGTTCCAGGCTCTGTGCCAAGTGCTCTCCAGGCATCGACTCTTTCATTCTTTATACCCAGCCTCCGTGGTGCATGGTCACTGATGTTTCCTTCCATGTGGAGGAGGCTCCACCTGGGTAGCACTGCAGGCCTCTCTCTGTCCCCTCTTCTTCTGGCTGGTGAGCGTGGAATCAAGAATTGGGCATGCGTAGCTCTGCCCATCCCCTGAAAGCAGGTGTCCAGAGGCATGCACTCTTCCCTGCTTCTCCCGCCAGAGCCGTGGGGACTGCCCACCACAGGACAGCTCATCCAGGGTTAACCAGCAGCAGACACAACCTGCCTTCTCCAGTATCAGCTTCACCAGAAAAAAAGGTGACATTTTGTCCCCATCTCCCTTGCTCCTTTGTCTTATTTCTCAGTTGGTTCTGAACCAGATACGGAAGAAGGCTGCTTTTTATTGGGCCCTTTCAAAGACTCCAACATTAAGTACTATTACTATTTATTTTTACAGATGAGGGTACCAAGGCACACAGAGGTGAAGGGAATCTCCCAGATTGTGCCACTCAGAAACTGGAGCCAGACATTGTGGCCCCAGGTCCTATCCTCTCACCCTCATGATACACTGCTCATAAAATATGAAATGTTTTATGTGAATATATATGTGTGTGTGTGTGCTTGTGTATCTGTATGAATGAGTGTGTATATATATGTAATTTATATAAATGTGATATAACATCTAGTTTGATGTCTTCTGTATTCATGTAATTTATGTTACAAAGCTTCATCGATATTGTATGTGTATCCATTTCCTTGCTTCTGACTGCTACAGGGTTGGTATTTGTATGGTCGTTAGTGAGATAATCTTTCTCATTGACTGACTTACTGGAATATTGCCTGGGGGGAGTCACATATAGGTATAAATGAGGTGTGCACCAAAAGTTACGTCAGATATTTAGAACTCATATTGTATTTTTTCTCAGGAAAATGTTATAAATAAGAACCTCCTAAGCTATGCCTTAAAAATCCATATAGTCCCTTGTGTAGCTATAATAGCTGTAATATTTCACATTTGCAAAATAGGATGGTATAAACATTATGGTATAATCCTCCCTCTCCGTGTAGCTTTTGAGGTAAGGGGAGAAAAGGCACCCTGGACTGGGGAAAGGCTTAAGGAAAGAAGACCAGGGAGTAAGAGATTGGGGAAGGGGGCAGAGATGGGTCCATGGGAAGTGAGAGGGGGCAGGTCATTGTGTAGGTTGGGGGTGTGGAACTTTGGGGCTCCACCCACTTCCGGCCCCAGACTTTCCTTTCCAGAATGCCTAGCTGCTTACCCCATCCACCGTCTTAAGACCCAGACCTCGTTCCCTGTGGGGTGGCGAGATTGTTTTTAGTGGGATGCTTCCTGCTGGCATGGAAGGTGTTTTCCCCCATCAGGCCCCTTCTCTGCCAGCAGGCAGAGTGGGAGTATGCTGTGCTCCACCTGCCAGGTGTGCCTGGAGCTGATTAGCTTGGAGCCGCTGGCTTCAGTTTCCCAGTTTGACCCACACCTGCTGTGGTAGACCTGTCTGGCCATCCTGCTTACTTCCCTGGCTCTTGTTCCACTTCATGTCCCCTCTGGGGCAGGCTTGAACTTTGCCCTAGTTCCAACAGTGTCTTGCTCAGAGCTGGGTTTCAGGAAACTGAGGCTTGGAGAAGTTCAGCTCGCTCACCCAAGGTCACCTGACTCCTGGCTGATGCTGAGCTGGCACAGAACCCTCCTGATGCCTGTCAGGTGGGCAGCCACTCCACACTTTCTCCACTGCCTTGCCACCTGCCCTCACCCCATCGCGCTCTAACCCTTCACACCCAGGCCTCCCCGACCCTGTGGCATCACTGTTTTCCACACGTTTGTCCTGCTGTGAAGGTGCCTGCTAGACGTCCTTGCTGGAGCCTAAGTGGGAGCATTTGGGACACAAGAGGCAATCTCATGTCTAGATCCAAGAGTTCGGCTGGGGATAGGCCTTCCCATCACAGTGACAGTGACTTTGAGCTGTCCTATTTCATGCCAAGTAAGTGCAATCCTTGTGTTTTGGCTGACTCCCAGCATCGCCCTCATCCAGGAAAAGTGTGGGCCCTGCCCTGGCCGACAGCTACGTGTAGCTGGAGTGTTCCTGTTGCACTTCTTGAGTGGGCAGGATAATCAAGCACACATCCTCTGTTCACAAGGCCATGTGCACTCTAGACATGAATATTTATTTAATTACTCCTGTAATGAGTGTTTTAAAGGCAAAGCACAGTGCTCCAGGAAGCATAAAATACAGACAACTAACCAGGGAGAGTGAAGGCTAAGTTGAGGCCTACAGGTTAAATAGGAGTTAGCAGACTCCAGGGGCTTGGATTAGGCTGCAGTTGGGTCATATTGAGCTGAGGTGGATGCAAGGTATCTCAAGTGGAGATTAAGTGGAAGTATGGGTCTGAGGTTGATGTGAGAATTCTGCGCTGGAGATATAAATTGGGAGTTTGGAGGTAAGATAGAAATAGAGTATGGCATGAGGCAAGAAAAGGCTGAGAGCTGAACTCTGGGTGAACAGGAGGAGACAGGGGAGTGAGTTAAAGGTGAGGGAGGGGTACAAGCAGCACACCACCTTTTGAAGATGTGTGGCTCTGCTGGGGAGAAGGCGGCAGAGTGGAACTAGAAGGAGGTTTGGATGGAAGGAGTGACATCTTCTCTTTAGGAAAGGTAAACGCTAATGGCCAGGCTCCACCAGAAGGCAGGAGGGGAGGGGGATCCTGAGCACAGATGGAGGGATTGGCTTTGACGGGAAGAGACTCCTCCCTCCATTGGTCCAGAGGGAAGAAGGAGAGGATGTGCAGATGCAAATGTGCTCATAGATTTGGGAAGGGAAGGGTTGAGAGTTCCTTTTTGGTAGTTCTGGTTTTACCAGTGAAAGAGAAGTCACCTTCGAGCGTGGAAGGAGCAGAGGTTGGGTATTGGGTGGGGTTTGAGGAGCATGGAGAATCAGGCTCAGAAAATAATCAGAAGCAAAGGATTCTGCACAGTTGGAACCATAGTCCCATCTGCAAGGACACAGCTACGGCTGAACACTGGTCCCTGCAGCTAGGGCAGATGACAGTGTCAGCACTGAGCCTGGACTCTGGACTCTGTATGCCCCTGCTGGGGTCAGCCACTATCCCCAGAAGCCAGATGGTGCTGCCGTCTTTGCTGTTTCTAGAAAGAATTCTTCAGTGTCTCTGCCTTTTTGTATCACTTTCTCTAGATGCAAAATCTCAGAAGGAGATATCCAACTTGCTGAGCCCAGGTCATGCACCCATGCTGCCTTACCTGCCAGGGGAGCCAGAAAAGCTGGCATTTTCAGCTTCCAAGTTGGAAGGTACATTTTGTTCCCAGCAAGTTTCATACGGTGGGAAGGGCATTCAGATCCTCGAAAGTCCAACAAACAAAAGACAGACACCCTCCAACATGGCCTTCACTCCAGCCATACTTAGGACGGCAGTGGCAGTCCCTGGTGTCAGATGCAAGCGCCAAGAGAGCCTCTTCACCCAGAACTGGCTGTGATCTTTCTCAGGTGCAGGTGGTGCCTCTGCACATGCATGGTCTCTTTCCTGTTTGGTTGTTATTGTGACAACCAACCCCTCAGACAGTGGTACTACCTCCTTTGAAAACTACCATGCTAGGGGATTTAGTGATCAGAAAGTAAAGACAACTTCTGGCCAAAGGGCGAGTTCTAAGAAGAATATTTACTCTGTAGCCCAGCTGATTTGAAATGACACTTCAGCTTACAGCTTATTCCAGAAATGAATATGCTGACTAGTAAAAATGAATATGCTTGTAACCAAGCAAAAAGGGGCTCATTCTGCTCACCACAATCCAGTGCCAATTAATTGCAAACAAGCCAATGGTTGAGAAAGGAAAGTTTATACGATTAGCTGGCATAATTGGAAGATGGCGGACTCGTGTCCTAAAGAACCGTCATAAAATCATACAGGATCTTGAGGCAGTCATATAGGGGAAATGGGCAGGGAAGAAGGGGGTTTAGGGATGTCGACCATCCAGCATGACGAACTTCAAAGTGCCACATGATCTCTTTCTTCAGTCATTCATGATGGATACCAATGCAGAATTGTTCTTTCTGGAGGTTGTCGTGTTCCTGGGGAACTCAGAGAACAAAGTTATCATCTTATCACAGTTGGGAGATATACATAAGCAGGAGTCATAGGACTAGAAGATCACATATTTTGTAAAAGTGAGAGATGCTTAATCATCTAGGCTATGTACAGGCTAGAATGTACTCATAGAGACTAGTGAGTCAGGGTCATATATAGTTACAGGATTGCTTCTTTCCCCTAAGATGGCTTCCCTCATGCTAACTTAAAATCCAGCTATTACATGCTGAGTCAATTTAAGTGACCATCGTTGTGCCCAAAGATATGCACAGCTGTTGTCCAAAAGGTCTCTCTAGTGCCCTGTCATTCATAAGGGCATTGGAAACACAGCCAAAAGGATAATTTTAGCCTTGGGTAAAACTATGATTTAGCCATGGATGCTGAACATTGAGAAAGATGTAACAGAGGGAGAAAGGAGTGAATAATTGACAGTGAAAAGTAGGAAAGGACCATTATGAGTGCAGGCTAGAAATGTTAATACTTTTCAGGTAGAAAGATATTGGCCAAGAGGAGGAATCTGGAACATTATGGAGCATGTGGACGTATTTGTCAAAAATGATGGTAATGTCATGTGGAATCTGATTTCGGACAAATCATCATCACTGAGAAGTATTTTGTTGAAGCCTACCATGGTGTAAGTTACTTATCTTACATAAATCAATATATTTTGGGAAGTTGTTGAGTGTAAAGAAAACATAAATGGATTCAAGGAGAATTTAGATATCTTGGTTACTGGTTATTAAAGTTGAGTTAGTTAGATCCTTTGCCTTGGAAGAACATGACCACATAATTTTCCTTGTTCTGTATAGTTTGTCGGACAGATTTGTAAGCTACTTATCAGTTCAGTGAGTGAACCAAATGTCATACCCAACTTTATTATAAATTAGCAAAAAAGCATGAATGAGAAAAAGTGAGTTTTACAAGGGGAATCAGGTCCTAGACAAAAAAATTCCCCAACAGTTGAGAGTAGATATAGAGAGTAGGATAAAATATAAGACTTAATTATGAGCTCAGAGTTCTTGGATTCCAGTGGGCTTCACTTTATTTCAGATCACTACCAAATCTATTTGTAAATCGTTAGTTGTGGATAAAATGCTCTTGAGTAACATACGTTAGTCTCAAGTTCTACCCTCTGAGTCTACTTAAGGAACAATGATTAAAGTCATGATTAATGGAAATCATTTTTTTCTCCAGAGTTAAGAATTCATCAGTAATAAAATATAGATGCAAATGTTTCACCTTCTCCCTGTCTTTTAAATTTTGTTCGTGAACTCTTCCTTTAAAAAAATAGTGGGCTTGTCATTTTCCAAGTTATTGGAGTGATCCAAATCTTTAGACTCAATTTCGGTTTAGGGATTTTATTTCTCAGGCTATCATAGTTATTTTTAATGAAGAAGTGAGAGACTTTAATTCTCCTCTCCTTTCCAGTTTCTACCCTAATCTTTGTCTCCTGCTGACTTAAATCTGAATTCCTTAACAAGAACCTAGGGAGATGTGGTGTTGGTATTTGAATTCTGGGCAGGCTGTCATGTGTGATAAATAGTAGAAATCTCGGCTGCTCCCAAGTGTGGGAGGGGGGATCCAAGAGAGAAAACTTTTGACCAAACACAGAGAAAACGTGTAATGGCCAGAACTTGTCAGCAAGGCAGTGGGTTTCCTGTCAAAAAGAGATTCTATGTTCTTATTCTGGGTGAGAGATTGACCCAGGGAACTCTTGAGTCCCTGCCTATAAGTTTCTGGAATGATCTACTTTCCCTCCTCACAGGTGAGCAGGTGCTTCTGGGAAGCAGTAAGAGGAGCTGGGGGACTGAGTGCCTTTCCTCCCAAGCACACTCGTTTTGGTGGTCCCAGGGTCTGGGTTTTATACAGGGTGATGATAGACCTACAGGAAAGAAGTGCCCTGGCCGGGCCATTGGCAGATGTGGTCTTAGGACCACGATTAAAAGAATCCTTTTTGAGGCCAGCTGAGTTATGTTTTCATCACTCACCTTGGTTGTTTTATAAGATTGTACTTCATTTTGTAAAAAGTTTTCAAGGAAGGTTACTAAAATGGAGTTTAATTTCACTTGATCTGTATCTTTCCTTCTCAATTAAAACATTTTTATAAAATTAGCTCATTAGATAAGTTTTCCAAATGGGCACCATCCACAAAGGAAGTTTGTGTGGTTCCATATTTTGGGGACATATTTTTCATAACTTGTATTTATTTTACATGGATAGTGGAAACATTTATAATTTAGTTAATAAAAATAAATGTTTCAAAATATCTCTCCATGGGTTACTTATTAATGACAAAGGTAAAAATGTAACTTTGTAATGGGGAAATCTGGTGGATATCATCCTAAGTAAGTGATTAAACATAGCATCACTAATAGGACAAGCTGGCATCACATGCCCTCGGGCATGATGCCCTGAGAAGGACAATCCTGCAGGTAGTTATCCTGCCAAAATCCTTACCCTGAAGCAGACCATGAGAAAGCAATCAGACAAATTCAGATTGTGCAACATTCTGTGATAGAAGGACCTGGACTCTTCAAAATGTCAATATAAGGAAAAACAATAACTGTGGGAGGGCTGCTCTGGATGAAAGGAGACCAAAGAGACTTGCTGACTAAATGCTGTATATCATCCTTGATTGGACTCTGGAATGGAAAAGTACCATGGGCATTGCTAGGAGAGTCAGGGAAATTTGAATACAGACAATGTATTAGATAAGATTTTTGTATAAATAGTAACATTTCTTAGACATCAAAATGTTGAGTTTGTGTAGGAGAAATGTCCATGTTCTTGGGAGACACATGCTGAAATATTTAGGGGTAAAGCATAATGATGTCTGCAACTTATGTTCAAAGATTCCAAAAAAGCATGTGTGTTGTGTGTGTGTGTGCGCACGCGCATGTGTGTAGACACAGAGAGCATGCGAATGTGGCAAAATGTCAACTTTTGCTGAATCTAAGTGAAAAGTGTATGAATATTCATTTACTGTTCTTTGAGCTTTCCTGTAGCTTTGAAAATTATGCAAAATAAAAAATTGGGAAAAGTAAATCAGAAAATGCTGCTTTGTGGAATAATATGCTTATCAAATTATAAACTATTATAACAAACTAATTTCACATTATAAACTTAGACTTTTTTGGAGGAGGTTGTACTATTTAGTTGAGTGAGAAGCTAATTTTGGATGCGACTTTAAATACATTTGCATAATACTTTACAATTTCATATGTCTTGTTTATTAGTTTCATTTTGCTTCAATATTTACTAAGCACCTACTCTAGGATACAGGAGTGATAAAGACAAAAATATGTCACAGTGTAGTGGGAATGACAGATGAAAACAAATACGTGCCAAAGAGCATGATAAGTGCTTTTTTAGATGGAGAGTATAAAATTTGTATGAGGTGGATATTATTGCCCCTCATCTACTTAATATCTTTTGTGACAAGGAAATAAAACCTCAGAGTGGTTCAGTGATGTACTTAGAGCCACATGGCTAGGAGTTGATTCTCCTGCATCCTTAGCAGTCCAGCACTAAGTTCGGTCACCAGATGGGACCACTTTGGGGTCCACCTCTGTCTATGTGCTTGCTTATTGGTGCAACTTGGAGCAACTACACAACTTAATTATTCAGTCATTCATCCATCCATTCATTCTTTCATGGCATTTATTGAACACCTACTACATGCAACCTAGGAAGGCCCTGAAATCAATAGATGATGGGCTGCAGTGAGCTGCAACTTCACAGGCTTCAGAGTGATGACCCCTGGGGAGAGAGACGAGGATCAGACAGTGCTTCTCATCTCACCCACTCACCTGGGAGGCTGTGAAGTCAAAGTGTCTCACATTCCACCTTTTATGATTATTATCTGCTTCATTAAAGTGTTATTTAAAAGACCACTTTGTATCTCTACCTAAATCATCATGAACAGAGTAAAATCCATTTCTAGCTTGTTCCAAAAGCACATGGAGAGAAGACTAGAACTCCATCTTCTCGGTCATTTTTTTCCTCCTTTGTCTCCCAATTGTTATTTCTCTGAAAATGCACAGCTTTGCCTTTGCTTTTCTGCTTCTAGGAACTCCATAGGCTGACGCTTTCTAGTTTCATAAAGGGTCTCGTTTATATCAGTGAATCTCACGTGTGGTTCATGCGTGCTTTGAAGTATTTTGAGTGACCAAAAAGCAAACATAAGTTACTGATAATAGGAGTTTAACAGAAGGGGCCATTTAAAAGGCAAATAATTTTTAAATAATGAAGCGGAAGAGAATAAATCCATACCTGTTGGTTTAACAAGCATGAGCTGGACCCGTCGTTCTGCCTTGCAGTGACATTTTGAATCTGGGAGTCTCCGAGATTTGCTGCAGAGCTGGAGCACTTGGAAAGAATACGGCTGCAAGTTACACAGCAGTGATGGTGACAGAGGAAACATAGAGTCTGTCAGTGCAAATGGCATCAAGAAAAGTGAAATGCACCCTACCAGTAGGGCACATAAACGTGTGTTGAGGAACCTCAGAAACTAGTTCCAAAGACGAAAGTGGGAGGGAAACGTTATAGAGCGGAATGCCCTGTGGGACAGGCGCTGGAAGATGAGTTGGTGACTCTGGCCTTATTAAATGAGCCCCGGGTAATGGGTTCATATAACAGGTGGAGGGGTCCACTGCCGCGTGTCTCTCCCTGCTGCTAGATTGGGGATTTTTAACCGCTGTGCTGCTTCAGAGGGACCACACATTATCTTAGAATGGGAGGAAGTGAAACAAAGAGAGTGGCCTTCAGAGCCACTTCAGCTAATTCATTTATTTGGATTTTCAGTAGCAGAAAGTGACATTTTGGGAAGCCAGTGCATTCACATAACCCTTGAGATTTATTATAGCTTAGCTCGCCACCTCCAGGCTCCCTCTAATGGAATCTTAGCATATCTGGAAATACCGATGTTTGGAACTTTCCTGACAGTTTATTTCTCCTAAGATGAAACAGGTCAAACATGAAGTACTTGTTAGGTTCAGTGGCATAGCTAGTGGTCAGTGAGTAGAATACACATGGGTTCAGGACTTTTACACCTGCAAGACCTCGTTTAACCTCTCGAAGCCACACTTTCCTCATCTGTAAAGTAGGCTTAATAAAACCCCACTTTTATTGTGAGGCCTAAATGTGAGAATGTTTGTGAGGTACTTAACGTAATACCTAGAACATAATAACCGTTAGATCATAAACTTTTAAGTAAATAGGGTTTTTTGGGGGAGAGGGGTTGCTATGATTGTAGGATTTTCATGGAAGAGGTTAATGCTTTGAATGACTCCTCTATCCAAAAATACTTCATTTATATTTTATGTTACATATCTAAAAGCAGGGTTATTTTGATGTGATCTGAAAGAGATGTGCAAACAATTTTAAGGGAAATATATGTGTTTTGATTTTCCAAACTGGGAGTTCTTAGATTCCTGTGAATTCCTTCACTCTGTAATAATGGTATGTGTCTTTTGGAAATTATTTCTCCTACCTTCAGATATTTTTTAATGGTTTTTAGAGTACCTTATAATTCCTAGTTAGTTTTTCTCCATGAGGTTGGATCATTTTTTCCAAGGGTGGTAGGTAATCTGGGAGCATTAATCTGAGCCCAGGGAAGCAGTTTTTTCAAAATCAAAGAACAGGTGTTTGGGGCAGAACTGACTGAACTTAGGCTTTCAGGAGTTGGTGTGACAGTTCTTCCACAGAGAAATAAGCAGAGGGCCTTGGAGCAGAGGGTAATCTCTGTGGCCAAGAGCAGTGGTTCTCAAAGTGTGGTTGAGAACCCATGGGGGTCCCTAAGACCTTTCAGGAGGTCCACGAGCTTTGAGGTCCTCCCTTTCCCATTACAGATCTATGTGAGGCCAGATTTTCTTCAACTACTTCAACCAAAACAACATATCACAACAGATAATGCATAAGCGGCTGTAAGAATCCAGCTGTCTTCTATTAAGAAGCATTTAAGCATTTAGAGAGATTTTTAAAATGTAAAGCAAAGCCATTATTCTCACTACAATTTTTGTGTTTTGGAAAATATATTAATTTTTCATAAAAATATGGTATTTATGTTAACATGTAATGGGTTTATTATTGTTTTAAATGAATTAGTAATATATATATTTTAACTTTCTCAGACTTAATTTTTAATATGGTACATATCAATAGATGTAACCCGCATAAACAAAAGCTTCTTGAGGTCCTCAATAATTTATAAAAGTGCAAAGGGTCCTGAGACTAAAATTTGGGAACCAGTGTCTTAGAGATTTTGGCTTCTAGTAGCATGTTTGGAACAGTTACATTAGCTAGTAGTTCTGAGACTTTTTAAAAAATGTACATGACCCTTACCATACTATTGTGTGTGAAAAATATAAAGGTAAACTTCTTTTCCCCCAGGAAATGAAAGAATCCCACAGAGTCTGAGTACTGCCTCTCTCTCTAACTAAGTGTGCTCGTTATTCAGATGGGTCTACTGCTCAGCTAATCGGGTGGGGGAGTCCTCTTCTTAAAGTCACTGTTGAATCTGTCGCTTGCGCTTAGGGAGTATGGCGGGTGGAGAGGGTGTTGGAGGTGAAGATAGTCCTCCCTCATTAACACGTTAACAGACCTAACACCTGCGTCATTGTCATACCAGGCTCTTTGGGAAATGGATAGACTCTCAGGGTTCAAAATTCAAGCCAGATAAGTTTTTAGGGAAGAGGGGAGGGGAAGGTTGCAAGGACTCTTGGGGGTCCATCATGGAAGGCACACTAGGATTCAAGAGTGTGAGGGTGAAGAAAACAGGACCAAAGCCCCACTTCATCTCTTCCCGTAATTTTGAATTGCCCTGGGTATGGGGAAAAAAGTGATGAGGATGAACAAGAAAACTAATAAGAGGGAGAGCAATCAGGAAAAGAGGCGACGGGTGGAGATGGTGCCAGAGAAGGAAGTGCTACCACTCTACCGTACAGCTGCTCAGGTCCCAGTTCTGCAACTGTGACCTCTCCAAGACCTGGATCCAGGGGCCTTGTCAGTCCTGGGAGACACTCTGGACTGCCCTATTGCCTCTTAGTCCTGGAAGGGCTTAGCACACGATAACTGTTGCTTGACATCAGACTTCTCTGAATGTTCAGACTTTAAAATGCTGTGTAGGCTGATTGAAATTCAACAGTGTAACGATTAAGATGTGACAAAGATTAACGGGTAGATTTAGTGGAGAGAAAAAGAATGGTTATTTTGGTTTTGAACATGATAATCCTGAGAGGCTGCACCCAGGTAGAGATGTCCAATGGGCAGTTAGCTATAGGATCTGGATCTCAGGAGAGTTGTGACTCTGTGTTGCCTTGGGAATCACACCATATAGAGATGGTCAAGGTTGTGAATAGACGAGGTGACTTTAATAACTGTATCTCCTTTGCTTTCTCAGCTTTTCCATGTGGCCTATGTTTTAATCAAATTTGCAAATTCTCCTCGCCCTGATCTCTGGGTCTTGGAAAGATCTGTAGACTTTGGAAGCACCTACTCACCTTGGCAATATTTTGCTCGTAAGTAATCTTGCCTTCCATGTTATGAGGGGCTTTAATTATTTGCATCAGATCAAGACTATGGATTTAACCAGAAAATTAGTCTCTCAGTGAGGCTCGTTAGGGACTGGTCAATGTTAACTCTCTAGGTTGCCCTCAGAACATTTCTATTTCTCAAGCATGTGTGCATTAATTCCAAGGACACACATGCAGAACTTAGGTTGAAACGCCGTTTGTGATAACAGTTCTTGCCACTATTTAGGGAGAAGCATAGCCCCATGGCCGTAGCCCCAGCCCTTTTCCTTTTACACAGAGTTATGAACTAAATTGCACCTTTATGGATCCTGCGTTTAGTCTTACTTACCTTGACCCTGTCGTCTTTACTGATGAAGAATGTCAGTGTCTCTGCACCCTATGATGAATTGAAGTGGACAGGAATTTTACTTACAAAGGCATTGGGTTTTCCAAGAATGCTCCTTAGAGGGTAAACTTGGCTAATGAGGAATAAGGACTTAGAACTACTTTTCCAAGTTGAAATTCAAGTGGCTTGAAGTGGCTTAGTATTTTCTTCCCTGAATTAAAAACTTCATTCTAAGCTTTTGTCTAAAAATTTTAAATGCTCTCTTTTCCTTTTGATATATTTTCTTAAGGAAACATAAGATTTCTTAAGAGATTTACAATAAGATGATAATATTTTATTTTATAATATTAAAATGGTTCCTTCCTAGATTCTAAAGTAGACTGTTTGGAACAATTTGGGCGGGAGGCAAATATGGCTGTCACCCGAGATGATGACGTCCTTTGTACTACTGAATATTCCCGGATTGTGCCTTTGGAAAATGGTGAGGTAAGTAGATTTGGGCGGCCATGAGAGGTAAGACTCAGAAATGAACATGAGTATTCAAATTTTTCATAATTGTGAAACTTGCACTTTCAAGGAGAGCTAACATAGATCATGATGGAAACCAGTGCTTGGGGCTAAATGGTAAAGGAATCACCTGGAAGACTCTCAGGAGTTGGTTGGAAATTCTTTTCTTTTCTTTTCTTTTTAATTGAGGTATAACTGACATTTGAAATTTTAGTTGAGGTTTCTAACTCTCCTGAAGAATTCAGGATTCCGGATTCAAGGCCCACATATCTTGAACTGTCTCTTCCGGTGGAATATTTAGAAGGCAGGTTGCTTGTGGTTGAGGTGAAGATCCCTCCCACGGCTTGACAAACACAATATCCCCCATAAGAGTGAAGAGATGAGGGGTAGGTGACAGTGCTAATCCCTGATCCCTTTTGGCACTGTGGGCATCGTCTGTAAGGGAGAAAAGAATTACTGTCCCTTTGGGGTTGCATTTGGCCCTTGTGAAGTCTGCCAGGCTATTGTTACGGGAGATGGGAAAACAGAAGATGGGAAAATCAGGGAAGAATTCCATGGAAATTGCAAGGCCGTCATGAATGTGAAATGACTTTCAAATGAATTTCTTTAAAGGGTGTCAGCCTCCCTCTCTTTCCTGAGCACTATTCAGTTCCGATGATCAGTGAGTGGGTCTTGTCTCAGATGATGGGGCCTTGGACTTATCTCCTCAAGCTTTACAACAAAACCTGGGTTTTTGTATAGATTTTTTTTGTCCCCTTCACTGTAAACTTTATACCTAGAGACTTCCTGTTATGTCTCATGGAGGTTTCTGGATTACTTTAGCTTTGTTTCTTTGATGCAGCTTGACAAAAAGTTGTTTCCTTATATTTATAGATTTTAACATTATATTTTCAACATTCCATAGCATTAGAGCCCCACAACTGATAGAACAAAGAGTTTGAAAATGAAATGATAACATCTCCTGAGAGCCCAGGTTTTAAGGACAGGTGGCAGAACTGGTAATGAAGATGGAACTAGTAGTGATATTTTTAGATATAAGCAAGATCCAGGACCACCTACGAACCTCTAATGGCTCAAAGAAACTAAGCGCTTTGGGGCACGTGAGTTGTTTTTAGTTACTCGCAGCTAAATTTTGATGAAAGGATTTTTTTTTCTCTGTGTGTGTGTTTGGTTAACTTAGGTTGTGGTGTCCTTGATAAATGGTCGTCCAGGTGCAAAAAATTTCACTTTCTCTCACACCCTGAGGGAGTTCACCAAGGCAACAAACATCCGTTTGCGTTTTCTCCGAACCAACACTCTTCTCGGACACCTGATCTCCAAAGCACAGCGAGATCCGACCGTCACTCGGCGAGTGAGTTGTGTTTTTAAGTTCCTCGACGGCAGCTTTTGTTACTTTTTCCCCTTAAGAAATTAATTGCCTTGAAGTCGTTCATGTAATCTTTACAGCCAGTAATGGTGTAGGTGAGGGTTGTTCTTGTCTGAAATACTAGATATAAATTGGAAATTTGGTTGTTGAAGAAAAATCATTCTATTCAAAAAAATGAAAAGTAAAAGATGATAGCCAGCCTGGTATTAGTCTGGTGTTATAACCAACAATCCCCGAGGCTCAGAGGCCTAACAAAATAAAGGTTAATTTTTTGCTTAAGTCACAGTGGGTCAGCAGGTGGGGTCGGCTCCACTCAGTCATCAGAGAACCAGGCTCTTTCTATCTAGAGGTGCAGGCATCCTGTGGGACCTCAGAGTCCTCCTCTGGATCCCGTGCATCTGGTCAGCAGATGAGGGAAGGGAGGGAGCCTAGAGAAGACCCACCTGCCCCTAAGCACACAGGTCACTTTCATTAGCAAGAACTGGTCGTGTAGCTCCACCTCGACGCAGGAGGCTAGGTAAGGTAATTTAGCCCAAACAGAAGAGACATAGACGCTGGTGAGCACTAGTGCTCCTACTGTGGTGGGGGTGCAGCCTGAACATCTCTCACTCTCTTTGTCAGGACAGTACCCCTAACTCCTGGACACAGAGGGAGCCAGCAGGATAAATACCCTCAGCTTACTCTTCTCCACCCTCTGATTCCCTGCGAGCACCTCCCACTGGCCAAACTCAACAGGAAGCCAGAGGGCAAGAGATTCCATTGTTGCAGCCCATAAAATTAAGCCCCAGGGCAAAAGGCAGGGTGAAGAGAGGTGGCGAGTGGGCCCGGAATCATGAATGGGAGATGCCCAGCAAACCTTATAGAATTTGGATTCTTATGTAGGTAGTAGAGAGCTGAGAAAGGAAGGGAAAGGAAAGTTAAGTTTTACTACAATTTTGAGGATTTTCAGAAAGGCTACATCTTGGGTGTTCGTGGCCTGTCTTCTGCGTTTTCTGCCCCCTTCGCTCTCTCTGAGCTGCTGTACGTGGGAACTACATGGTGTCTGAGGATGGAATTTACAAGGGAGAGCTGGGTTTTCTGATAAACTGTAGCCAGACTGTGTTTCCATCCTTCCAGGTGTTTTGGGGCCTCGCCACAAATATACCTCACCACTTTTTTTCTTTTGTCTTCTGGGGAGTTGCACAATTTGTACTCATATGTATGTAGATTTCTTTTCACTTAGGTGGATGTAGTCTTCTCCATTAAGTGATTTTTTATGGACTGCACCACCTATATAACCTTGATCCCCTCAAATCTAGGTTGCCTCTTGCATGGAGGAATAGAATACCAGCTGTCCTACCACACGCATCATGTGTGCTGCTGAGGTGAAGGCTTTTTGAGTGCTTCTGTCTCTTGCTGCTGCTGCCCTTAACACACATGTAGAGAGAAACTTCTATGGTGATCAGCACAAAAGCCTCTGAGTGGCAACTTGTCACAGAAAGCCCTCTAATACTGAATGTATCCGTATTAAACGAGGGGTTGTTGATGCCTTCAGACTAAGACGTTGCCAGGAAGCTTAGACACTTCAACAGTGTCTGAGGAGGAAATCAGAACAGAACCCTGTCGTGTAAATAGGGCGCTTTAAGATGACAAATGGCAAGGACAACAACTAAAAGATACAAAAACCCTCTTGTCCTTGTGAATTCAAAGACTTCCTCCCTGAGAGGTCTTCTTCTCACTGGCAGCATGACCTCAGTGAGAAAGATTATTCGACAACCCCCAAAGTCCTCACCGAATCCTGTGCATCTCCCAGAAAGTCTGAGAAGTAAGGGAGCTGACAGCCAGTGCCACTTATTGTCGCTAGCGCAGAGGCGTCTGACGTACTGGAGATGTGCCTTTCAGTGAGACGGCCATATTTATGGCCTGATAGGAGCTGATCCTCGGCGGGGTCTGAAGCTCATTGTGTCTGGCCTTTTGGAACTTGCACTTCTGCCTTTCGGTTTCATTAACCCTGAGCCAGCAAGGCTTCAAGAAGTGCTGGTGGCCCCTGCCAGTCTCAGCGCTGCATCTGATCCATCTTTGTAAACATCCTCTCCTTTCCTGGAGCTTGTGCATAGTAGGTGCAAAACTTTTGATAAATAAATATATTCGGTTTATGAAACCCAGATTTACATAAAAAAATAAACTGGAAAGCACTTAATTCTTTTCCCAAAGGCTATAGGGTATGATTCTTTTCCAAGGCAATTTCCCTCCATGCATTTAAAACATTTGATTTTTTAAAATGCACAAATTCGGCTGTGTGCTGTTCAATTTGATTGAGGAATGCATTTATTTTCTAAGACAAGTTCCATCCAAATGTGGCTCCCTTCTGTGTTGAAGTACACTCAAGAGAACAGGATGACAGAGAAGCAGGGTCAGTACAGATGTGAGTTAAAGATTAGTAAAGGAAAGCTTACGTTGTTGTTTAGTAAAACTGACATGCTCTGTTTTCTGTTGTATAGTATTATTACAGCATAAAGGATATCAGCATTGGTGGGCGGTGTGTTTGCAATGGCCATGCTGACGTGTGCAATGCAAACAATCCTGAAAAACTGTAAGTATCTTGTACAGAGTTTTTTAGCCTTGCTCTGAATAAGTCTAATTGTTTCAGTGAATGTTTGTATCCCATCACATATCTCTAAGTTCCTGCCCACAACAGGAATGTTTCAATATCAACAAATAGGTGGTGTGTGTGCCTTCCCTCCTCCGGCCCTCCATTTTCTTCCACACGCCCCCAAACAGCCCCCAGCAGACATAGCTAATCAGTCACAGCCACATGGATGATCTGGGATGCAGCCACCACATCCTTCCCGTGCCCGCCACCCCAGACAGTGCCCCGGGCAGCCACAAATACTTGATTAGAGTTGGCAAGAGAAATAAGACTTGTTTGTCATCCCTGTTCTGATGAAATCAAGGGTGTACATTTTCAAATCCTTTTTCCTTTTTTTTTGTTGTGGTATAATACACATAATATGAAGTTTACTGTAGTAACCATTTTTAGGTGGTAGTGGTTTAAATTTGGTCGTGTTAAGTACATTCACTTTGATGTACAGTCAATCTCCAGAACTCTTTTCATCTTGCAAAACCAAAACTCTATGCCCATGAAACAATGACTCCCCATTCGCTGGCAGCCCCCCTGGCAGCCACCATTCATTCTACTTTCTGTCTCTAGGATTTTGATGACTCTAGGGACCTCATATAAGTGGAATCGCACAATATTTGTCTTTTTGTGACTGGTTTATTTCACTTAGAATAATGTCTTCAAGGTCCATCCATGTCGTAGCATGTATCAAAATTTCCTTCTTTTTTAAAGCTGAATAATATTTTATGATGTGTATACCACATTTTGCTTATCCATTCATCTGTTGATGGACACTTAAGTTCCTGCCACCTTTTGGCTATTGTGAATAATGCTTCTGTGAACATTAGTTTACCTTTTTTGTTTATAACTGAGGTAGCTTTCGCATAAAATAAGGTGCATGGATCTTAAATATTGTGTTTGGCAGTTGTGTACACTCGTGTGACCACCACAAGAGGGATGCTTTCACGGGCTGGAAGTTACTGGATGCTAGCTATCGTAATAGTTTTCTCTCAATGTTTTATTTAAATTCTACAATTCCTCATGAGCATTTGCCAGAAATATATTTTACTTTTAGTCACATTCAGGTTTGTACATTGTTAGTCCTAGCTTCATGTTTAGGCAGAGGTGCCGGCTACCGGCTTATGTGATGTGCTTTGTGGAGCCCTTCTCCCTGACCAGTGACAGTCCCTAAGGTGGCTGGCACTTCTTCAGGGATCAGATGTGCTATCTGAGATAGCAATGTGAATCAATCAACTGACTAGCCCTTAATTGGCAAGGACAACTTAATGATTGATCCATTGCGGCCATGTAGCCTCCTGGAGGGTAGGGCCCTAAGACACTAGAATCAAGTCAGGGAAGTCCTGAGTTGGAGAGAGGGGGGAGAAAAAGTCAGTCTAATGTCCCTGAGCTTGAGGTAAAATGGCGCCATGTGGGAGAGGAGCTAAAGTCATTAGAGAATGTGGAGCTCTTGGAAGGGATGCCAAACCCTGTTGACCTTGGCAGACCTGGAGGGGTTCTGTCCTGAGCAGTGAATTGCTCCCAACATTTGTCAGTGGAGAGGCCGTCTCCCCATGCTTTGGTGAAAGGCTCAGTTTGCCACTGGTCTACACCGACACAACTGCCTTGCATCCCCCTGTCTGCTGGTTTGCTTCTGCCCAACAGGCTGACCTGTACAAATGGTTCATGGAAGCCTCCATGAGTGGGAAAAAATCTTATGTTTAAGAGGATTCAGTGACTTAATGGAGGGAGCCAAGGCTGGACAATCGGAAAAGCTAGTTGCTAATCAAGCAGAAACCATGAAGAGGCAGAAGAGGACTTTAATCAAGCATGCATACCATGCTGACCTTGATGCATGGAAACATGGATGGATCATGAATTTAATTTTGAGCTTCCTAGCAGTCAGTTTAAGAAGGGAAACCAGCTCAGTTTCATATTTCATTATGATCATAATCTAAAAAGTAATCAGTTGCTTAGGAGAAGCATGACTGCCGACACTAGGAGCAGATAAGAAATTGCCCTGGGGCTGAGATGGAGTGGTCCTCATGAGGAGGCTTCTCTAGTCCACAACATCTTCAATAACATCCTTACAGCAGGTGCAAGGATGAGTTTTCTATATCAACCATCAGCCTGGGCTGAGAGTCTGAAAAAGCAATTATTTGGGGGTACCAATATGATTCAGGTGAGTACCCAGCTCTTTTTCTTTTGTTACGCTAAATTTTAATCTCCCTATAAGAGTAGTTGGACTGTATGTTCTTCCAGCAATTTTCCCTAAATATTCTTTCAGTCCAGTTTATGCAAATACTTCATTGGCAATGAGCTGAAATTGCCTTTCTGACAACAGGCCATTTGGACTCCAGCTGTTCTGTGCCTCCATTTAAATCTGTATCCTTTTACTTTAACAGGCAGCTGAGCTGGGAGAGGGGTGACACCTTCTCTTAGGAGTATAACTGAAGATATGCCATCCCACCTCCCCTCAGAAGGGTCAAGGGACTCCTCGCAGGCACAGCCAAGAGCCTTCTTAGACAGCTGTTTTGAATTCTCTTTCAAGCCCAGATGAATGGCAGCTCAGAGTTGGGGTTCTAATCTAATGCCATGGCTACGACAATTTCATTTTAACTTGGAGAAGTTTTTTTTTAATTTAATTTTTTTATTTTAAAAATAAACATCATATTTTAGAATAGATTTAGAATTATAGAAATGTTGTGATGATGGTACAGAGAGTTCCTATAAACCTCACACCCAGTTTCCCCTATTATTAACATCTTGTATTAGTAGGGTACATTTGTTACAATTGATGAATCAGTATTGATACATTATAACTTGGAGAATTTTTAAGGTGATGTATAATCCTTTGAACATTGTAGATTTTTAGGTTTTTACCCCTTTTCCTTGCTGAGTAATCTCAGCTTTTGTCTCTGCGATGCAGCTGTTGCAGCTGGCACAGCCTCTCGGAGCAGGGTTCCCTGAGATCTTATTAGTGACTGTCTCTTGGATTCAGTGACTCTGTGCATGACCCCAGGTTGAGAGCAAGAAACCTGAGCAGATCTTTCTCCCAGGACTACTCCAGATCTTTGTGAAGATGTGGTACTCAACACATCTCAGCACACTCAGCCGTTGCTCGCTCGTGTGTTCACTTATTATAATATAAGGTGGTAGAGAAGAAAGAGCTGGGACTTTGGGGCCAGACAAACAGGTTTGAAATCTGGCCCTCCATTTATCGCCACTTGACCTTTGGCAAGTGTTTCAATATCTCTGAATTTGATCTCACCATCCACAAAATGGAGATGATAAGCAGGATGGGGAGACCTGAAATAATAAACGCCAAGTGCTGCAAGTGCTGTTCTCGTAATGACTCAGTAAATGGTGCTGTGGGTGACCGTGATGACTGTCAGCTTTTCACACTGGAACAGCTGATTGTAATCAAAACTTCTCAGTCACTGAGATGCGCTTTGCCGTACACCCAGGTTTCGATGTGAATGCCGGCACCACACCTGTGGGGAGACATGTGATCGCTGTTGTGCTGGGTACAATCAGAGGCGCTGGCGGCCTGGCACGTGGGGGCAGAGCAATGAGTGTGAAGGTGAGCACTGGGGGAGGGGTGCTGGGAAGGGCCCCCCACCCACACCCCCAAGATTTCCCCTCATTTCTACCTGAGCATGACGCTGGGGTTTCCCCATGTTCATGAAGAGGGTGGGATCGTGTCCGCCTTAGGGACTCAGGTCTGTCTGTTGTAATGAAAAACTCACAGACTGGAGGTAAAAATGCCCCGCTGTAAGTTCAGATATAAACATGAAACAAAAATAACAACTGTAATCGTTAGTATGTCTTAAGCACTCACTATATGCAACGAGTGGGCTGAGGGCTTCGACATGTTGGCCTCCCTTTTAAGCAGTCTTAAATATGATGCAGCCACTATTAAATCTTAAACCCTCACTATTGCTTAGGATTTGCTACTGGATTGGAACCCTAAGTGTTTTGAGGACCAAGGTCTGGAGAAGGTGGTGAGATTGGTGTCCAAACAGCTGGAAGCATTGAGGGCGCAGGGGGGCAGTGGGAGGAGTACGTAGTAGGGTTGAGGTAGGTGCAGGACAGAGGGCACCAGTTAAGAAAGGAAAAAAGACGAGAGGCTGCCCTTAATTATGGGTGCAATATAAAGTAAGAAAATTATTATTTTTGACAAACAAGTCCTAAGACATCTAACTGAAGATTCTCTTTTAAACCAATCTCCTTAGGAAGCCACGTATTTATGCCAGTTGCTGAAAATATTTTTGTAACCTTTAGTTATTGGCTTTGGAGACTGTGCCCTATTTTTTTCTGAATATTCTTAGCATTTGAAGATGGGTTTACTTTTTTGAAATGAACAAAAAGTGTTTGGATCCAAGTTTGTTGAACTAGGCGGGTAAGAAAGAATCTGTGCTTTATACTTTTTTGGCCAAATATTTTTTGTAATTATTAAGAAATAAGACTGATGATCCCTATGAACAGAAAACTTACTCAAAACGTATTTCCAGTGAGGAGTTCCCAGAGTGCTTTGAGAGAGTCTAACATTGTTGGAGGGGGTTGGTGCTGCCAAGGTGAATGCTCAGGTGCATCTCTAGGTCCAGGGACGTTACCTGGCTGGCCATTCTCACTTCATAGTCATAGTTAACAGGTTCCTTCTCAGTGACTTACCCATTCCTCACCCTCGGATAATGGAACCAGAAAAAAGGAAAGGTAGTAAGCAGGGTTGTTTCTTTTTATTTTGTTTTTTTGGGTTTTTTTTTTTTTTTGGTGAGGAAGACTGGCCCTGAGCTAACATCTGTTGCCAATTTTTCTCTTTTTACTTGACGAAGATTGTCACTGAGCTAACATCTATGCCCATCTTCCTCTATTTTGTATGTGGGATGCCACCACAGCATGGCTTGATGAGCTATGTGTAGGTCTGCACCCGGGATCCGAACCCATGAACTCTGGGCTGCTGAAGCAGAGCACACGAACTTAACCACTCCACCACTGGGCCAGCCTCCAGGGTCCTTTCTTCCAGTGCTTTCAGGCACTGGTTTAGGATACTTTGATTGAATACGTGTTATCACATGTGCTCCAACATTAGCAATTTGCTTAGTTTTCCAGATTAATGGAACCCTTCAGTAAATGACATACTCTACCCCTGCACATATGAAAAGATTTTTTAAATTTCCTTTCATAATTTTTAACCTTTTTAAACTTGTTAAAATGGTTAAAATTTACAAAAAAAGTGTATGGCAATCAGACCTAATAAAATCCATTAATTAGGTGCTTTCTAAATTCCATTTCAATTAGTGCAATTCAAAATAAACAGACTTCTTAAGGAATAATGGATGTAGTAAATATAAATGCCTTGAATTTTTTTTAATTCAGGCACCACTGGGAAAATGAAAATAAGAAAATGATTAGCCTGTTAAAAACAGGATAGCTTCTCTAATTTCTCATTTAGTCTTCCATAATATATTTACGTGAGAACTTGATTGAAACATTCAAATTGCTGGAAAGACCTGGAAAATTTGATCTAGGTGGAATATATATTCTGCCTAAGAAAGAGTAAGAATTTTACTCATGTTAAATATTTTTCATCTTAGCAATGATGAAAATCCTAAATGGGCTTTAAATTACATTTTCTAATTTTAGAAGTATTATATATTACTTGTAGATAACTTGGAAATTATTTGAAAATAAAGTAAAATCACCAATAATTTTACTATCCAAAGACAGCCACTATTAATATTCTGTTAGGTATTCTAAGGTTTTTTTCACAGATACTTTAAATATTCAAGATTATATTATCTATACAATTTTATATCCTGATTTTTTTCACTTGATACTTTTAGATATTCCCCCATATTATTAAAAACTCTGTGACATCTTTTGGTGGCATGTAGTATTGTCATTCTGTGGATTCAAGTGTGTCCAGCATGTGTTTGCTGAACACCCACTCAGTGCTGAGGACGGTGCTGTACTGCAAACAAAGCATGAGCAGTCCCTGCCTTCATAGAACTGACAGTCAACCAAATATTCGGTGGTTTGTTTAGCCATTTCCCTATAATTAGGCATTAAGATTATTTCCAGTTGACCGCTGTTATAAATAGTGCTGAGATGAAAGGCTTAGAGTATTGGCTGAGAGAATAGGTTTTGGAGGAAAAGACAAGTCAGGATTCTGTCTCTCTTATTTATAAGTTGTATCACTATG
Source organism: Equus quagga (assembly GCF_021613505.1). Taxonomy (NCBI): domain Eukaryota; kingdom Metazoa; phylum Chordata; class Mammalia; order Perissodactyla; family Equidae; genus Equus; species Equus quagga. The sequence goes on along the minus strand of NC_060275.1, from coordinate 48,599,395 downwards.
GGCACATCCCTTAATTTCTCTAAGCCTCAGTCTCCCTATCTGGGCTATGGGGATGATAGTACCTATCTTAGAGAGTTATCATGTGGATTAATTGAGATAATGCATGTAAAACACTTTTCACAGTGAACCAAAAGCTCAATTATTCTTGTTAGTAGTGGTAATAGCAGTAGTAGTATTCTCTTTGTGCATGAAGCCTAATTGGCATTTTGGTTTATCTTAATTTGTTGTAATTATATATCTTATTTTTTTAAAAAGAGAAACTTCTCCCACTTAATATCAAATGAAATAAGCTATACGTTCTATATTATTATAGGCTGGTCTTTGCGTAAAAATCCCTAAAATTTTCCACTGAGAGCATCCCTGATGTTCCAGAATAGACTTTATTACAGCTCAATGAGCAGTAATCCTATCTAGGGAATTTACTGTCTCATAGTAATGATGGAATACTGACTTAGTATGCTTTTTTCAGCATGCAACTGCCATGGCCATGCCATCGACTGTTACTATGATCCAGATGTTGAGAGGCAGCAGGCAAGCCTGAATATCCAAGGCATCTATGCAGGTGGAGGGGTCTGCATTAATTGTCAGGTGAGGCACCATTTAAGTCAAAGTAGATGTGTCATCATAAGAAATGAGCATTCAGCAAGCCCTGCTCCAAAAAGATGTCAAGAAAGTGTTCTGCAATTAAAACTATTTTCTGAGACCATTCCTTCACTTGTGTATGCAAAAGACCTTGTTAGCTAGAAATAATTTAGGGGGAATTTGTAATTTGTAAGGAATATGGACTGATGCAGGTTTGCCTAAATTCCTTTGATTAGATTCTTCATTTAGGTCTTTACCTAAATGGAGAGAATTCCTGGCTGTCTTCTTGACTGTTATGCATCTTGTGGTAGAAAGGCTCTATGATAGGAGGGCAAATAGGTATCAACTTCAGTGCTGCCTGTAAATCCTATTTTCAAATGGATTCTGAATCAGTGAGGAAGTACATCATGATCAATTAATGATGTCTGCCGTCAACACCAAATAGGAAACACTGATTCTTCACCCCTTCTATAGGACAATTAAGTTCACTGGAATTTAGCTAAGAGGAGTATATGGGAGAGGAGGGTATATGTATATCTACACTGAAATAATCATGTAAAATTTTCATGAATTTGGTCTATATTATCACTCTGTCTTGTGTACTTTTAGAGTGGTGTTCTTTATGTGTTTAATGTTGTCATTAAAGAGACACTCTTTACATGAGATGCCCATTTACATGGAACCAGGGCTGCACACCTTTAGGGAGACCTACCAGTCTCCATCTATCTCCCACGCCACACATTTTACATCATCTGTCATTGCTAAAGTAGAAGTAAAATATAAGTCATAGGCTTGTTATAAATCACAAGTTTTCATGCATAAGTGAAAGATACCAGGATCTTCTTAAGGCTATGCACTCCAAGACCCTCAGGTGGTTCATATGCACGTTCAAGCTGCAGAAGCACTGGACTAGGTTGTGTAGCTGGAGTCCTTTCTCCAGATGAAGGATCCAGCCCCTTCAATGTGTCTTTAGAATACACTGTTCCTCCTCTTCCTTCTCTCAGTGATACTATATTTTGTACTTTGGAAAACATTCAGTATAGTTCTTTTTTCACAGTGGCTCTGCCAAGCATTTTTCTTTTGCATATGAAATCATTGAAATCTTGTTTAGGCTCATTGCATTTTTTTCCCATTAAAATACCTTGCTTAAGTTAAATATTTAGTTAACATAATTAACTTACATCTTTGTTTATTGTGGTGAAGTATACATAACATAAAATCTACCATTTTAACCATTTAAGTGTACATTTCAGCATAATTAACTTTTGTATTGTATTCATAATCAAAGAACAAGGAGAGAGTTCTGCTTCTGTTATGGTTTAGTAGCTCCTACAGGACCCAACCCTCCCACAGATAACAGCTATAGACTATAGACAAAATACAAAAACAAAAATCCTACACCACCCACATAATTATATGAAGGTACTGGGGAGTAAACATAAGCAGGAAGATACTGGAGAGGAGCTGCCACTTGGCAAAAGAGATCAACATAGGGTGAATTACATGTTTTTCTGCCTTTTAGCCAGACAGCAAGCCAAAGTTGGTGCCATGTGGTGTGGCTAAAATTCCTCTAGAAAATCTGTCATTTTCTGGCCTGAAGAACAAGAGGCAGAGCTTGAGACAACCGTAGAAAGTCAGTGGAGAGTCCAGGAAAAGAAATCAAGAGAAAAGAAATCCCTAATTCTGTGTATAAATTCTTGCCAAGTTTCTGACTGACCCTTGAACCATCCATGCACACATAGATTCCAGCTAAGATTAAAATAATTTATTTGAGATTTGAGTTACTACTCAAGGGTCGGTTTGCAGTTTGAGTAAAGTCAAGTTAATTGTCTCATAAAACAAACAAAAAATCAATATTCTTTAGAGGGAGATAACAGAATCCAGAGTCTCTACGACATAATATTTACAATGTCTAGGATACAATCCAAAACTTTTTGGCATTTGAAGAACCAAAAAAAGCGTGACCCATTTCTCAAGAGAAAAGATAATCAATAGAAGCCAATCTTGAGATGACCCAGATGTTGAAATTAGTGGCTAAGGATTTTAGAACACTATCATAACTATGTTCAAGAATATAAATAAAAATATGTTCACAATGAATGAAAAGATAAGAAGTAATAGCAGAGAAATAAAAATGATAAAAGGACCCAAATGAAAATTCTAGAACTACGTAATACATAAAATTAAAAAGTCATTGGATGGGCCCAAAAGCAGAATGGAGATAATAGAAGAGAGAGTCAGTGAATTTGAAGATAGATCAATAGAAATTATCCAATGTTAGGAAGAGAAAGAAAAAGACTTTTATAAAAATGATCAGAGATTTTGGAATTTGTTGGACAATATCAAAAGGTCTAACACACTTATAATTGGAGTCCAGAAGAGAGGAGAGAGAATGAAGTAAAAAAAAAAAAAATACAGGAAAGAAAGAAAAACAAACAACAGTGGCAGGAAATCCCTCAAATTTTACAATAGACTAAGATTCAAGAAGTTTATTGAACCCCAGGCTGGATGATACACAGAAAACCACTCCTGGGCCTAACAGAGTCAAACTGCTGAAAACCAAAGACGAAGTGAAAATCTTGAAAGTGAATAGTGAAAAACACATTACAATGACTATGGACTTCTCGTTAGAAACTGTGAAGGCCACAAAATAGTGGAACAATATCTTTAAAGTGCTACAGGGAAAAAAACTGTCAACTCTGAATTCTATATTTAGGGAAAGTATTATTTAAGAAGAAAAGTAAAAAGAAAAGGGTTTCAACAATAAAATACAACTAAGAGAATTTGTTGCCGAAGAGATCTGCATTACTAGAAATGCTAAAGGATGTTCTGCAGGATAAAGAGAAATGATACCAGATGGAAACGCAGATCTTCAGAAAGAAATGAAGAGTATCAGAGTGGTAAATGTCTGGATAAATATAAAGGACTTATAAAAGACTATTTTTAAAAATACATTGGGTTGCTTAAAGCAAAATGTATAATCTTGTCTTGGGGGACTTATAATGTGTATATATGTATATAATCCTTATGAAACTATAGCATAAATAACAGAGAGGACATATAGGTTTGTAAAGTTTCTACAATTTTCGTGAAGTGGTACAATATTAGTCCTATCAGACTGGGAGAAGTTAAAGGTGTACATTGTAATCCCTAAAGCAATTACTAACAAAATAATGCAAAAAGGTGTAGCTAAAAGGCTAATATTAGATAAATTTAAATGTATTTTAATTTTTTCAGATAAAAAGGACAGAGGATTGAAACTTACATATGCATGCACACATACACACACACACACACACAAAACAGAAACAAAATAAAGGGGAAAACAGAAAATAAATATGAAAATGGTAGACCTGTTTTCCAGCCATATTAATAAGTAGATTAAATGTTAATGGACTAAACACTGCAATTCAAAGACAGAAGGTGTTAGAATGGATGAAAAAGAAAGACTCAACTATATTCTGCCTGTAGGAGGTGAACTTGAAATTTAAAGATGTAGACAGGCTGAAAGTAAATGCATGGAAAAAATTATATAAACAATAAGCATTAAAAAGATAGAGTGGTGGTATTAATATTAGATAAAATAGACTGCAGTGCAAAGAGCATTAAAAGAGTTAAGTAAGGACATTTCATGATGATAAAAGGGTCAATTCATCAGGGAGACAAGATAATCCTAATAACAGAGGCTTAAAATACATGAAGCAAGTTTGGACAGAATTAAAGGGGAGAATAGACAATTTCATGATAACAGTTGTAGACTTAAATATTACCCTAGCAGCAACTGATAGAACTAAATTTTATAAAGTCAGCAAAGCTATATGATCTGAAGAACACCATCAAACACCTTGCCTTAGTTCATCCTTATAGGACACTACGCTCAATAATTGCAGACTACTTATTCTTTTCAAGCGCACGTGATACGCACACCAAGACAAACTGTACTGAGTCTGGGTCATAATACAAGTCTCATTACACTTAAAATGATTGAAATCGTATAGTTACAGAGTATATTTTTTAACCAAAATGGCATTAAGTTAGAAATCAATAACAAGAAGATCTCTAGGAAAACTCCAGTATATGAAATAGCACACTTATAAATAATCCATAGACAAAGAAGAAATAACAAGGGAAATTAGAGATTTTAAACTAAGTAATAATAAAAGCACACATCAAAATTTGTGGGATGCAGCTAATACAGTGCTTAAAGAAAAATGCACAGCTTTAAATGCTTATTTAGAATAAGAGTCTAAAATCAATCACCCGAAGTTCTGCCCTAAGAATATAGTAAAAGAACAGCAAAATAAACCTCAAGTAAGTAGAAGGGAGAAAATAAGCACAGAATTCAACAAAAGAGAGTACAGGCAAACAATAGAGAAAATTAACAAAGCCCAAAGCTAGCGTTTTGAACAGGTCAACAAAATTAATATACTTCTAGCTGCACTGGTCAGGAAAAAAGAGAAAACAGTACCAATATCCTATACAATAGTGGGTTTATTACTAGAGTGACTACAGACATTAAAAGGAAAATAGAAGAATCCTGTGAACAACTTTATGCCAACAAAATTGACAACCTAGGTTAAATGGACAAATTTTTTAAACACTGCAAAACTAATACAAGATGAAGCAGAACATCTGAATAGCTCTATATCTATGAAAGAATTTGAATTTATTATTAAAACGTTCTGGCAAAGAAAGTGCCAGGCTCAGATGGTTTTACTGGTGAAATCTACTAAACATTTAAGGAAGAAACAACACCAACCTTGCACAAATTCTTTCAGGAAATAGGCAGAACACTTCCCAACTTGTTTGATGAGACCAGCATAATGTTGATACCAAAAAGTGATAGACATTACATAAAATAAAATTACTGACCCCTATCTCTCATGAACATCATAGATTCAAAAGTATTTAACAAAAACTTAGAAAATAGAGTTAAGCAATATATTATAAGGTAATACATTATGATGGGTAAGGTTTATCCCAGGAAAGCAAGGTTGATTGAACATTCAAAATTCAATCTATGTAATTAATCATATTAACAGAACAAAGAAGAATAATCATGTGAAAACCATTAGACAAAATCGATACCCATTTTATGATAAACACTCTTGGCAAACTAGGAATTGAAGTGAATTTCTGCAATCTGATAAAGGGCATGTATGAAAATGTACAACTAACATCATATTAGTAGTTAAATATTGAACTCTTTCCTTCTAAGGATTGGGAACGAGATAAGGATGCTTGCCTTCACCACTTCTGTTAAACAGTGCCCTGGAGGTCTGCAGCATTGCAATAAGGCAAGAAAAAGAAACAAAATGCAGTAATATTGGAAAAGTAGTAGAACTGCTCTATTTGCAGATGACATGATTGTCTATGTAGAAAATCCTAAGGAATATACAGAACAACTACCAGACCTAATAGGTGAATTTAGTAAGATTGCAGGATACAAGGATAGTACATAAAAATTAATTGTATTCGTATATACCAGCAACAAACAATAGTAAAATGAAATAAAAATTCAATGTAAAATAGTGACAAAAAACATAAAATGCCTAGGAATAAATTTAACAAAAGGCATGCAAGACCTCTATACTAAAGGTGAGAAACATTGTTGAGAGAAATTTAGAAAGACCTAAATAATGGAAAGAAATAACATATTTATGTATTGGAAGATAATATTATTAAGATACCAATTCTCTGCAAATTGATCTAAAGAGTTAATGCAGGTTTTTTGGGTAGAAATTGACAAGTGGATTTACATGGTTATATGAATGACCTAGAATATCCAAAGCTGTCTTGAAGAAGCAGAATAAAGTTAGAGAACTTAGATTATCTTACTTTAAGACCAACTATAAAGCTACAATAATCAAAACAGTATGATGTCGACATAAGGATAGACAAATAGATCTGTGTAACAGCATGGGGAGCACAGAAACACACCCACACTTATACGGACATTTGAGTTTTCATAAAAAATACCAAAGCAGTCCAATGGGAGGTGGGGGAGAAAGTTTTTCAACACATGGTTCTGGAATAACTGGAGACTTATATGGGAAAAAAATAAACTTTGATCCCTACCTCAAATTATACACAAAAACTAAAAATCAATAAGGATCAGACTAAAGTAGAGCTAAAACTATAAACCTTTAGAGAAAAATATAGGAGAATATCTTGGTGATTCGGAAGATGAGCAAAGTTTCCTTAGGTCACAGAAAACAATAACATGAAAAATTGGCAAATGAGACTTCATCAAAATTAAAAACTTCTGCTCCCAAAAGATCCTATTAAAAGAATGAATAGGCAAGCCACAGACAGAGAGAAAACATTCACAAAACATAAATCTGACAAGTGGCTGATATCTAGGATATGTAAAGAACACCCACGGCTCAATAATAAAAAGACAAATAACCCAATAAAATATGCAAAAGATTTGAATAGCCGCTTCACAAAAGTGACATTTGAAAGCATATAACAAAGGGCTTAACATTAGTCATCAGAGAAATGCAAACTGAAATTACAAGGACTTACCACCAATTTTGGTGAGGATGTGGAGCAACCATACTATCTTGCATTGCTGCTGTGAGTGAAAAACGGTAGAACTGTTTTGGGAAAATGTCTGGCAGTTTTTTTAATAAAAGTAAACATACACCTACGCTATGACTCACAAATTCCACTCCTAGGCATTTATCCATGAGAAATGGAAATGTGTATTTACAAAACATTTACAGCAGCTTTATGCTCAACAGCCTTAAACTGGAAACAGCCCAGGTGTCCATCAATAGTAGAATGATGAACAAACTCTGCCATATTTATACAATGAAACACGATGAGCAGTAGAGAGCAGCAAACTACTGATGCATGCAGGAACATGCAAGAATCTTAACAACATCATGCTAAGTGAAAGAAGACTTCCAAAAAAGGATACATATAATGTAAGTGAAAGAAGACTTGTAAAAAAGAATACATATAATATGAGGGCTATTTATGAAATTCTGGAACAGGTAAAACTAATCAATAGTGGGAAGAAAATCATAACTGTGGTTGACTCTGGGGAGTTGATGGGGATTGACTGGGGGGGACTTGGGGGCAATTTCTGGGGTGATAGTATTGTACTATGTCTAAATGGAGATTTGGGTTTCACAAATATGTGCATTTCTCATAACTCAGTGAATGTACAATTGCAAGTTTTGCCCTTGTACACAAATGTTCTACCAAAAGAAAAATACCTAAACACTGTTAAATTAATTAAACTCAACTAATTAATTGAGTATTAAACTCCAGTTAATTATATGCATCTGAAATATTTAGGGGAAAGTGATAACTGCAGTTTATTTTGAAATGCATCAAAAATAAGATGGATTAGTGGATGAAGAGAGGAATGAGTAGATGGATAATTATATGATAAGACAAATCTAGTAAAATGTTCATGGTAAACTCTATATAGAGGTGTAAAGGTGTTCACTGTAAAGTTTGAAATTTTTTGTAATAAAATATTGGGGGAAAGAGCAATGAAAGAAGGCAAGGAATACAGCATTTTTGGATTGACTCCTTGATTTCTTTTTCTTTGATAAACTATTGATGTTCTTAAGTAAGGTTGAAGATTACTCATGTTGTTTGAGATGATGTTTGAAGATACTTATCTCCATTAACTAGAACAGAATCTTTAGCTTCTTCCATGGAGACTTGACTTCTGGTCCAAGTCTTGAGCTGCTCCCCAACTGTGGTGCCCTGTGTCCTTGATGTGTTGCTCTCACTATTTTCAAACTGTCTGTCTCCTATACACACACACATACACAAACACACACGCACCACACAAAGTGAAGAGATGAGATCAAGAAACAGATGGAGCACGTAGGGCTACATTCCCTCCTGCAACAAATCCCACACAATGACAGAAAAGATTAAGAAAGCAAAATACTGTCTCCTTCCGGAATCCTCAACAGCATGAAAAATAAGAAAGCATGTTATCAACAGATCAGGAATTTCAAGACTCTCCAAAAAGATAGAAAGCAGAAACACAAACATACGGGAGAACACAGCTGTGACTGTTGGAATGATTTGGAGGTACTCCAAGAGGCAACAGATAGAAGAAATTAACTGTGGAGCTGCATTCAAACCTATAAAACTTTACTGAAGTTTATAAAAGAAGACCTATATGGAGAGGCATACTGTGTTTCCAGACTCAATATTATACTGTTAATCCCAAACCAATCTATAAATTCAGTACAGTTGCAATCAGAATTCCAACAGAATTTTTTATGAAGAGTGACAGGCTGATTCTAAAGTTCTTATCAATAAAAAAAAATGAGAATAGAAAAATAGTTTAGAAAAACTGAACAATTATTGGAGAAATTTGTCTTCCAAGATATCAAAACATATTATGAATCTGTATTAATTGCATATGGACTCAATGCTGGGATAAATAGTTCAATAGAACTTAATAGATGGGGCTGGCCCCGTGGCCGAGTGGTTAAGTTCTCACGCTCCGCTGCAGGCGGCCCAGTGTTTCGTTGGTTCAAATCCTGGGCGCGGACATGGCACTGCTCATCAGACCACGCTGAGGCGGCGTCCCACATGCCACAAGTAGAAGGACCCACAACGAAGAATATACAACTATGTACCAGTGGTCTTTGGGGAGGAAAAAGGAAAAAAAAAATAAAATCTTTAAAAAAAAATTTAAAAAAAAAGAACTTAATAGAGAATCTAGAAACAAGTTCTTGTAGATGTTAAAATTTGGTTTACAACAAAATTAGCATTTCTAATGGAAGGGAAAGATGGACATTACATAAATGATATTGGCACAATTGGCTCTTCATTTGGGGAAAAATATATCACCCTATCTTATGCCATATACCGAGGAACATGAGGAGTCTTGACAAGGAAGAAAGAAGGAGCAGGGAGGGAATGCTCCTACATCAGGGTCAGAGGGCTTGTGAGCCATGAGGTGATTCTTCAAGATGAAGTTTGAATTTGTTGATAGAACACGCATACCCTAGAGCAAGGTCTGCCCATCAGAAACCCAGCTGTCTTTGTTCAGGCTGCTATGACAAATATACCATAGACTTGGTGGCTTAAAAAATAAACAGTTATTTCTCACATTTCTGGAGGCTGAGAAGTCTAAGATGAAGGTGCCAGCAGATCCTGGTTGGCAGATGGCCATCTTCTCATTGTATCCTCACATGGCAGAGAGCAGAGAGAGAAGAAGGAAGCTGTCTTGTGTCTCTTCTTATAAGGGCACTAATCCCATCATGAGGGATCCACTCTCATGATCTGATTACCTCTCAAGGCCTCAGCTCCAAATACCATCACACTAGGTCCACAAATGAATTGGGGAGAAGGCACGAACATTTAGTCCACAGCACGAGCTAACCTGGCTGTTTCCTGCCTTTTCTGTACAGTGCTGGTAATGGGAGAATGATGAAATATCTACCATCAGCTGGGCTGGTGACAGGGAGTGGAAACCTCACTTTAAAGTAGTCAAGCAAACAGCATGTAAGACAGCCAGATGTTATCCTGCAGGGCAAGCAGTTATCAGAGATGGCTATATTCTCATGTGGCATTGATTTCATTTTTATTTCTTGGGTTTACTATTTTAAGCATTGGCTTGTGGGATGTGACATTTTAAATAGGGTGGCCATTTCCTTGGGATGTGGCATTTGAGTAAAGACCTGAAAGAAGCGAGAGAATGAGCGAGGCATCTGTCTCGGGGAGAGCATTCCAGGCAGAGGAAATGGCAGGACAAAGGGCTTTGAGATGGAGCAAGGGGCCCCATGTGGCTGGAAGGGAGTGAGCCAGTGGGTAGATAAGTCATAGAAGTAACAGAGGCCAGATTGTGTTGGCCTAAGGAAGGAAAATCAGATAGGGGGCTTCCAGAGAGAGTGTGGCCAATGAGTGGACTAGCCAATAATTTCCGCATGCTTGATGTTCACAGAGATGGAAGCTAGCAACAGTGTTGAGGATGTGGCCAAGGAACTGAGAGAAAAGGAGAGAGAGAGAGAAGGTTTACCTGAAGGTTGCAAAGCACCTTGGAAAAGTTCTTCTTGGAGGAATTAGGACCTAAGAATTATCAGAGCAGGCCCTGGGGTTTCTAGGCGAATGTTCCATCGAAAGACTGTCTAGGTGGTGTGCCAAAGGAGCGGTCAGTGGGGGTGGGCTTACCTCCTGCATAGGTTCCATCAGCATGCACCCCACTCTAGCTTGGACAGCTGAGGTTTTCTCCTCTTATGTTAAGTGTCATGCAAATAGAAATTCAAGCACCCACACCTCCTAGAGAGATTACTTCCCCCCAGCATCTCCAATATGGAAATTACAGAGCCACCACTTTCCTTGAGTCCCAATATGGCCTTGGTCCAACTGTGACCTTGGTGTCCATGGATAAAGTGCCTTTAGGGTGTGGTGTGGGTCCCAGAGAACCACAGGAGACTTGAAGGCAAACTACAGGCATTATTCCATCTGCAGGTCATTTGTCGCTGTTCTTTGTGTCTTAAAATTATTACTTCTCTGTGACGGTTGCTTCATTAACCAAACTCTGTGGTAACGGGGAAAGCCTGAGGTACCCACTTCAGAGAACCTTTCCTCATTTCTTATTCCAACGGTAAAAAATTGGGGAGCCAAAGTTAACCTTGTGTCTTGCCTATTTTAAGTCATAGTAGCAACTACAGAGTTGAGAGGATAATTGGCATTTGATGGACAAGAGGGTGAATACAGCTGTTTCTTATTTGCCCAAAATGTTCCCACATGTAAATGTGAAGTCAGAGAAGTGGCCAGTGCAGTTTTTAGACCTCAATGTTAAAATGAATTCAGATTTTAGCCCACAGGACAAGAAGTGGTAATAAATTAAAATCTGTAATTAATAAAGTAATCAAAAATGGGGCAAAGAATACAGAAAGGGCCTTTGTTCTCCTCTCCGTGTTTCTATGCAGACCCTTTTTGGGTCAAAGTGTGTTAAATTGGTTCTTTTTAACTTCCTATTGCCTTTCCTTTCATTAATGAAAGAACACTGTCCTCTTAATTGTTTCCAAATTAGAGAGAGGGGGGCAGAATTGAGCTAGAGCCATGGTGTATAGTTCTTGGAAACTGATGATGCATGTTGGGTAATTTGATTTTGTGGCAATTACAAGGATTAACTATGAAATATAAAAAGCCTCCTAGTATTGTACTTTAAAATGAGCTCTGTGTATGAGACTCATGCCTACGTTTTCCATTCGTGTAACAAAAATGTTTGAAAAATGGTTTCTTGACTAAAGTACAGAAAAAATTGGAATGACAAGAGAAGATGATCTGTATGTGTGATTTCTTCCAAAATCAGAGAAGATAAAAATACACATATGACCCTTTATCCCTTGGGTTAACCCCTTAGGGGTGACTTATTTCCATTGATCACTTTTGAATGAAGCTGTGAAGAGTAGTCCTCTTGAAATTTGCAAGTTCTATGGTAGAGGGGAAAACCTGGGCTATCCAGTTCATGGAACTTACCATCGTTTCCTCTTTCAATGGGAAAAAATTCCAGAGCCAAGTTTAAGCCAGTGTCCTGTGGTAAATCTTAGAGTCTCAAGGTCAAGATCGATGCTTATTTGTTTTCAGTGACTAGGAAATTATAATTGTATATGACAGAATTATTTCTTTGGATGAATAGCACAAAATAAGGACTTCTCCAATACTCTTCTTTCTAAGTTTCCTTTGTTTCTTTCTAGCATAACACAGCTGGTGTAAACTGTGAAAAGTGTGCTAAGGGTTATTTCCGCCCTTACGGCGTTCCACTTGATGCCCCAGATGGCTGCATCCGTAAGTGTCATTCCAGCCTGGTGTGTCTGCTTCAGGGAGGTCATTGGACTAAATTCTGATTGGTTACTAGTTCCCTTCCTAGTCTCTCTCTTCATATTATCGATCTACTCTTTACTAGCCAAGTAATCTCAGGCAGTTACATAGTCTCTCTGAACCTCAGATTTCTTATATATAAATAGAAATGATAATATATTCCTTAAGATTAAATGAAATGCCATCAAAAGCACCTAAGAAAATACTAAGCATTGGGCCTGCCACTAGACTTGCAACAAATATTAGTTCCTCCATTTTCTGTTGTTTTAACATGTTGCTACGGTCTCCAATAATTTCAAATTTTTGTCAGAATTCACATCAAGACAACATTGTAATGATTTCACAAGGGTATAATTATAGTCATAATACTTAAGATAGCTATGATTTATTGAGCACTTGCCATATGCAAGACATTGCCTAAATACTTTCACGAATATCTTAAATATCACAACAAACTCAAGATACTGTATTATTATTTTCATTTTTTGATATGGGGAAACCAAAGGGTCTCAGTAGTTAAATATTTTGGCCCAGGTGCCAAAACCACTAACTGATCGATCCAGGATAGAGTTCGTATCTGTCTGGCACCACTGTGCCATACCACATCCATTATACAGAAAAATGCCACTGGCTTTTCCCTACGGATTATCAGTCATAGGTCAGATTATGGACTTTGCCCAACATGTGTCACCTATAGTCTGTTCAGTACTTGGTTCTTTTATGTTCTCTGGTTGTCACAGTTGGAAAGCAATTCCAGTCCTGAAGTTGGCCTCTGGTGCCCACTGTTCCCCCAAATTCATTCATCGTTTCATTAACATTTGAGGGCATCGGAGTCCAAAGAACATATAAACTCTGATTTACTTCTCCCTAGGACATTCTTAGTTGTTAAAAGTGTGTTCCTGTTTTCCCTCCCTCTTCCACATCACCCCACGAAATATGTCCACCACTTTCCTGGTGCCCAGGATGAATAGGTATTGGCAAAGGAAAGCAGGACGTTGTACCTTGTTAGGAACCTCGATTCTCCATCACTTCTCTCATCAGTTTCTTTCTTTGTCACTGAAGTGGTCTCATGGAGATATGAAAGGCTTAGCATAAAGAACCTACTGTACATAAATCCTAAACAAATTTATCAAAGGACACCAGGAGAAGCCAGGCCTGGAGTATGCTTGATGCTCATGGCTTCTGCAGTCCCCCAGTTCTTCATGAGACTTACTCAGCTGAGCGAAGATAGTATTTTCGCTGTCCAAGGTGATGACCCGCCAGGTCAAAGGTAGCTCCCAAGTGGAGGGTTACCAAACCTTTTACACCCCAAGCCCCAAATATGTCCCTCTGAAATGCAAACCTGATCATTGTGTTGGTTGCAAAACTTTCCTTCAGTAAGCTCTATCACTCAAATCTAACATTTGGATTATGGGCGCAATCTTGCTTTCTGTCCACAAATTTTATATCAGTATCTAGGCATCCCACACTTGTGTCTGCATCACAGCTATGAAATGATGACCACTATATGGACATTCACAGTTGGGTAATGGCCAGGTGAAGCTGCACCCAACGGCCCTGCCAGGAGCTACCACACACACACCCCCAGCCCCTCCGATGGTACTTGCTGCAGGCGTTGCCTCTTACACAGGGAACTGGGAAGTATTCAGTATACTAAACTACATTCTTGAGAACTTCTCAGTGTGGATGCTCTTCAAGCTTATCTCTGAGAGCCCATGAGGTTCAGTTAATGAAAACCATCAACCAGATGTGAAGTAGAAAACAGGCTGTATTCTTTCAAGAATAACAGTAGACCAATGATAAAGTAGTAAACATTGTCTGAGGAGTGTGGGGATGTATTTGCCTAATTAAGTGCAGCGAAGGCCTGGTGCTTTGAAACTGGGATTTCTCTTAGCTTGCAGCTGTAACCCTGAGCACGCGGAAGACTGTGAGCAGGGTTCGGGCCGCTGCACCTGCAAGCCGAATTTCCAGGGAGACCACTGTGAGAAGTGTGCGGCTGGATACCATAATTTCCCATTTTGCTTGAGTAAGTACCCACTGCAGGAAGAGAGGCCTCCCTTCTTGACACATACCTGGGCTTTGTGCATGACACCTGAGGGCATGGCAGGCATGGTGAGGGGAGACAGAAATGGAGCCGGGTTGGCTGTATTTACTTGTAAATGTTTCCAAAAGTTTGGAGCATAAAATTTATGTAAGTACATTTTATATCCATTTATCTCCAAAATATTAGGTGTACTGTAGACATTACCGTCTCAGTAGGTCCAAAGGGTCAAATATTGGCGATTTCAACTTAGTAATCCACACGTGTGATTTTTCTTCATAAACCTAGAAGAAATGTCATGAGCTTCCAGATGTCTGTTTGCATACATGTAGTGTGTTTTGTGCTTCAGGTGGCCAGGGGAATGTGTTCCCTCTTTCCCACTGTACAATAGGCCAGGTTATCATGGGCCCCACCTCAGCTGACTGCAGTGATCTGAGTGAACGTCTCAGGGTCTCAGAGAAAAGAAATGTGTATGTATGGAACCACGAAAGAATTTGAAGCAGGAGACTCTATGAAATGAGCTCTGCAAATTGTGACAAGAGCCATGTTGTGTTTGTGCTGCAGCAGTGTAAAAATTGTAAAGTGCACTTGGGTGTTAGGACAAGGAAACACTGTCTCAAGAAGAGGCCTCTCCATTGCCGCATTAGTTCTTGCCCATCCCACACTCACAGCTCTACCATCACAGGAAAAGCATATTGAGTTGTGGGGCCAGGTGAACAGGACACACGTGAATGGGGTGACTACATGTCCTGGCTCATACCTCCCAGGGTCATCATCAAACTAGCACCCACTGTCACCATTAAGTGTCCTAGTTTGGAGGAGAAATTATATGATCATCTTATATTGAAAGGAACCAGTTTTTAAGCCCAAACACAGTAACACTGAATCGGGACTTAATCAATTTAGAATCTGTAATTATTGGGTAGAGGCTCAGCAGAAATTGCATTTGCCTTCTTATTAAAAAAAACATAAGCCTGAAGCAATTTTATGGCATAAACAAAACTTTAGGGAAAAAATCTTGAAAGAAAACATTTTTTAAAACTAGCCTCAATTTTACATTAAAAAGTCAGTAAAGACATTAAAGAAACCAAGCTCAACCCTGCTTAGACTGAGTCTTAGCTATTGTGAGAATGAAATATCCATTTCTGTTCATTAATATACAAATCAGAACATCTGATCAGTCTGGTTTCAATTACTAGATGCATTTCAAATATAGCAATATTGCCTTTCTTTAAATTAGTCTTTCTTTAAATTAGCTACTTTTCCTTAAATTAGAGAGGGCTTCTTCCTAGTTATTGCAAGTTAATGTTTTACTTTTCTGTCTCATTAATCCTTCTCTGTATTTTTAAACATAGGAATTCCCATCTTCCCTATTTCTACTCCAAGTCCAGAAGATCCAGTAGCTGGAGAAATAAAAGGCAAGTAACTTTCTTTTGGTTTAATATCAATGAAAATGTTATGCTCCATATTGTTTTTCTACTTCCTATGCACACTGCTATACCCAATTTCAAATTGTCCTTGCTGGAGCATGGGGGGTGTCTTGCAGGTGTCTCCTCCTTGAGCTCTTCACCCCCCATCCTTCTCCACTCCAGTCTGTCTATCGCAATGGCCCTACCTCATTAAGGAAACAAAACAGAGCTTGGATTGTATGTCACTAACCTGCTCAAAAACCTTCGGTGGCAGTCAGTTGCCTACTGTCTTACTTGAGTTCTCCGAAAAGAGACTGTGAGAAAGGAACTGGGTGCAAGCAGTTTATTTGGGAGGTGATTCCAGGAAACCTCAGTAAGGGAGTGAGTCAGGGAGTGAAGGGAGCCATTATGAAGATGCATTAGCAAGCAGGTCCCTACTGTAGCACCTGGAGCTGCATCCCTTTAAGCATAGATTTTGCTCAGTGTCCACCCAGCTGATGAGCTGACTTCAGTTACCTGCCATCAGTGGAGGGCTGCCTCTGGGGCATGAACTCTCAGGCACGTCAAGCTTGGCCTGCAGAAAGGCTGAGGTTCTCCTGCAACCAGGAAGGTTCCCAGAGCAGAGAGTGGCAGGGGTGGGCAGGAAGCAGCCTTTGGGATGGAGAGGTGAGTATCGAGAGGGTGTGGGTGTTACATCTACCACACCACTCCTTCTGAGAGTGTTTTATGATCTCCTGTAATGTGCGCAGCATCATTCTGGCTGCCAAAGACTTACCATGAATAGAATTTTTAAAAATTCTCAACTCTCTTGAAGCTTATATTCCAGTGGAGGGACTCATACAATAACATATATAATATATAAACTACTAAGTAAGTAAGATCTCTAATATGTAATATTATGATATGCAGGGTTATGTCCTGCACAAGGGTGCTATTTTTAAGGGGGAGCCATTCACGTCATATGCATAAACTGACTCATATGAGAAGATTCCAGGCCTCTAAGTTCGATTCTGGAGCTGTGGACAGTTTCTACATAAACCCATAATGGCATACACAGGGATGCACACAATCAGAAGGGCACCAACAAAAGACACACTGCATGCACCCAGCCCGTGACTGCCCCAACTGGGTCACCCACTGAGTCTGCTTCTCCTTCCCCTGGGTGGCTGGAGAGGTTTGATGGCCACATGTTCATCTCACTAGGGTGGAGGTAGTGAGAGGTGTATGTGAGCACGTGTGCCCTTCCACCATGTCCACGGTGTGGGTGGGCAGAGAGGATGGCCTCTGGTGACCTCTCCATGGCACAGGAGTTCAGGTTCTGCAACAATATAGTAGCTCAGGGTGTGGACTGGAGGCAGCCTTGGCCATGAGTGCTGTGGAAAAAATAAGGCAGAGAGACGTTAGGGAATGTGAGGTTTGCAAATTTAAATAGGATAGTCAGAGAAGGCCTCACTGAAGAGATGATGAAGCAGGGACCTGAAGGGGGTGAGGGGTGAGCTCTGCAGGTGTCTGAGAAGAAGCATCCAGGCACAGGAAAGACCGAGTGATAAGTCCTCGGGGCAGGAGCATGACAAGGTGTTCATTGAACAAAAAGAAGACCAGATGTGTGAAAACAGAGCGGGGGAAGGGGAGAGGGGAAGGAAGGGAAGTTCTGGGGACCAGATGGTAGGTCCTTGTCAGCCATTGCAAAGGCTTAACATTCTACTCTGAAGGAGGCAAGGAGAGTTTTGCACAGAGAAATGGTGTTGCATAAGGATATTTGTGGCTACTGTGTCGAAAACTAATTTTAGCAGGAGAGAAGAAGCAGGGAGACCTCACAGAAAGCTATTGCGATAATCCATGAGGAAGAGATGATGGTGGCTTAGACCCAGGAGGTATCAGTGGAGGCGACAAGAAGTGGACAGATTGTAGATATAATCTGAAGTAGAACCAGGGTTTGCTGGACTGGATGTGGACTGAGAGAAAGAGAGGACTCTAGAGTGACTCTAAGGCTTTTGGGTGGAACAAACAAGGAAGATGCTGCCATTTGTTGGGATGGGAAAGAGTGTAACAGAGGAGAAGGCAGAGCGCATGGGCTAGAGGAGGGTCAGGTGGGTGCAATGGTGGGAACGTGTGGACATTCTCTTCTGGTGGTTCCTTTTCTCCTTTGTGAAATAAGAAGCAAGGTCAGGGGCAGAAAGTGAGGATGGGGAGGAGGCTTTGGAGATGAGGAAAGTGAAGGTATGAATGACTCATCCTGGAACGTGGGGGAGTGAATGGGCTTGGGGAATGTTGTAGGATTTGGGGGCAGCACAGGGCTCACCTGAGGTCTAACATCATCCAGTTTACCTTCCTATGCTAGTTCCAACTCTGTCCCACCGAGGCCCAGCTCCTCTGATCAGACCACAGTGCCGTGGGTCATTATGTGGGGTATTGTCTTAAGCCTTTGTCAGACACTCGGTCACTTAGGGACAGTAGCTATGCTTGACTTGGTTTCTAATCCCCACAGTACCTGCCGTGGATTCCTGCCTGTAAGAGGTATCTGCCAATGTTTCCTGAATGTTTCGTAATTGACTAGAATGGAACTCGGCTTTTGAGCCTTGATTCCAACACACATCTCTAGTTTTCTTCCACAAGAATGTTTCAGATCCCCCATTCCTGGACTGTTTACAGTAATCCCTTTGTTATTTAATTCCTTTTTCTCCCCAGGTAGACTGGTGGTGATTTCAGGAAAAGAAATTTAACTGAACTTGAAGGGAAGTTCAAACGTCTGTTTCAAAATATACGGGAAGCTTAGAACACGGCCTCAGAGAAAAGGAGTTTCAATTAGCCCAGTTGGATTTTACTTGGGAGTTTGAATGCATAGATACCCACTTCAATCTGGCCTTCTCTTAATGCATTTCAAAACCACCCACTGTGCAGCTTAACTCCCAGCCCTGAACATTAGAAGCACAAACATCTCAACTGCCAGAAGACATGCAGTGCTGGATAACACCGGGGGCCCTTCCACCCCTGAGAATTTGAATTCTTCAAGGCCCATTGATGCTTTCATGTCTTCTCATACAGTGGTTCTTAAATAGGGCTGTGTTTTAGAATCCCTCACTTTTGTAAAATAGAAATTCCTGTCTATCACCCCAGATCTTTATCTAGATTTCCAGGTGTAAAGCCCAGGCTTGAATTTGAAGAAGTTTTCCAGATGATTCTGATGTATGTCTCTTGCTTAGAACTACTGCCCTAGTTAATAGAAATTCCTATTCAGTGGTTGGCAAACTTTCCTGTAAAGTGTCAGATAGTAAATATTTTCAGCTTTGTAGGCAAAGTTGCAAATAGTCAACT
Organism: Equus quagga; assembly: GCF_021613505.1. NCBI lineage: Eukaryota > Metazoa > Chordata > Mammalia > Perissodactyla > Equidae > Equus > Equus quagga. The sequence goes on along the minus strand of NC_060275.1, from coordinate 48,580,231 downwards.
TTGCTGCTCTAGCATGAAAGCAACCATATGTAAATGAGTGAGCTTGGCTGCGTTCCCATAAACTTTATTTACTAAAACAGAGATGGATTTGGCCCTCGGGCCATAGTTTACAGATTGTGGGATTATATCAGATCTCTGAGTTTGGGATTCCACACCCAGGTGATGGTGTTTTACCAGGAGATTCCAATGTGAAGCCCAAGTTGAGAACTATTTGTCTAGAAAATCCACATTCTCCATTCCAGACACTGAAGAGCTGAAGCAGAACTGAACCATAGAAGAGTGTCGCAGATCAGAATGTTTTCAGGTTTTTCATTATATTTCTGACCCTGCATATTATTAGGATTTTCTGGGTCCAAGTGATCATTCATAACCACTTAACATTTCTTTTTAGGAAATCGGTGTACAACAGGCACAGTTTCAAGGGTGCCTTTTGAAAACAACAGCATATGGGAAACATACACTCTAGCCTACAGGCACGTGTGCACTTTTATTCCTCCAAGTTCAATCAACAGCTGCAGAAAAACTCTAGTTTACTTTATCTAGGAGATTGAGGCAGTCTGGGGCAGATTCTGTGAAGCAGCCCATTTGGCTTGAAGACACGGCTGTATAGGAGGTTTCTTGACCAATGTCCTGAAGAGGTTTTGATTCCCCCAGTCCCTTTGTGAGGAGCCACTGTCCATGGCCAGAGTTCAGCGGTCAGTGTGGTTGGGGCTGGGGCACGTACTAATGATGAGAACTCTGGGAGGCTGGGGCAACAGCCGTGGGGGCGTGCTTCCCCCGCTCTGTCCCTCCCCAGGTGGGGCAGTCACTGTTGGCACGAGACCTGCCAGAGGAGGCTTAGAGAGGGACAGACAAATTCTGGTATCTGGGTTTGGAGGCTCCCGGTAGCTGCCAATAAAATGGAATTCAAAGAATGGTGTTTACCAAAGAGAATTGTAGCCTTGAATATTTAGCATATTTTTCATTCATTAAACTTTTCTTAAGTGCCTACTTTGTACTAGGCACTGCCAGGGCAGCTGCCCGCTGCACAGTCCCTGCTGCCTGGAAGCTTCAAAAGACACACAGGTAAACAGTTATAACGGCAGGAGTTAATGCTAACAGCAGGCAAGAACATGAAGCTGCGGGAGCGTGCAGGAGGGCATCCTTACAGCCCCTTACAGAAGGAAGGGAGGGAAGGCAGGAAAGCAGAAAGGCAGGCAGGCAAGAAGGAAGAAGGTAGAGAGGTTCTGGAAGGGCTTCCCCAGAGCAGGAGAAGGAGGCATCTGAGCTGAGTCTCGGAGCATGAAGGACTTAGCCAGGCAGAGGGGCAGCTAAGAGAAGGCCTCGGGAATGGACAGGGGATGGCAGGTGGGTCCCTGGGGCTGAATCAGGGGTAGGGGGTAAAGTTCAGGGAGTGGAGAGGAGAGGAGTAGGAAAAGACCAGAGTGGCCAGCCAGGCCCAGATGTGCAGGTTGCAGTGCACAACTGCACCTCATCTAAGGGCGCCATAGCCACTGCGGACAGAGCAGATTTGTATATTTGTGGGGACGATTTTACAGCAAGTACCAGGAAAGCATCGTGAGGAAGGGACACCTTTTTCTAGTTTGTGCAAAGGTGCCGCATAGGCTGCTGGCAGCCTGGAAGATTGTGAAGGGTCTACTGTGTCACAGATGTCAAGGACTTTGGGTTGCGTCCTGAAGGCACTGGGTCACCTTTGAGGGATCTGACCTGGAAAGTGATATGAAAAGGTTGGCGGTTTAGAAAGATCCCTCTTGACACCAGTGTGGAGAGTGGATTGGAAGGAGCAAGATGGGAAGCAGACAGCCTTGTTAGGACACTTTCGAAATAATCCAGGCAAACAAGGATGAGCAAGGCTCTGGAACTGGAAGGAGAGGAGGATTCCAGGGACTTCCCTGAGACATAATCCTGTGACCTGGGGATGGAGTGCGGGGAGGGGAGGGGAGCGAGAAGGGAGGGGCCTCAGAGGTTCCTGACTGTGTCCCCATGTGGGACTATTTGCCAGCTAAGGAAGAGGAGACATTGAAAAGGGAATTTCAGAAAGGGAATTTGTAAAATGCACGGGTGCTCGATGCTTTCTTTCTGCTTACAGATGGCTGTAAATCAGGATTCTTTGGACTTCAATGCCAATGTCAAGTTCAAGTTTCTTACTGAATTCCAATGCTTGGTTTAACGCCAAGGCTGTAATTGACAGTCAAACTTTCTCTTTCTCTGTGGTGTTCTCAGCCTCCGGGGCGGTGGCATTGGGCCTTCGTGTAGCAGCCGTGATGCACTGTCAGAGCGATGCTCATGCCAGCCTGGGTTCCAAGGCTTCGCTGGGGATGAGTGTGCCCTTGGAGGTGTCCGTTGCCCTTTTTTTCAAATTAGGGCAACTGTTCCATTTAAGTATGAACGAGTCAGAGATGATGCAAAGACTGTAAAGTTGTTCTGATTTACCCCGACCTTTTTTCTTAATTATTGTATTAGAAAAATTCCACAACTGTGTTATCAACCTTTTATATGAAAGATTAAAGGTTTAGGGCAAATGGGAAGGAGTGGGATTTGACTAGTTTTTTGGATCAACTGTTATTTTAGTCCTTATAGAAAATCTTTCCCAAATGCGTGAGACTTCTCTTCCTTAGTAAGTAGGGTGAACCCAGTCGAATCTGTGAGTCTTTCAGGACCTTTCTCTTCCTCTTCCTTGTGGGACCATGTTACAGATTTGGGTGCTAATGTTCTTGATAGAAATGGAGATGTTTTAAATATGAGATTGGTTTGAATATGCATGCTAATCTAGGACATACCTTGAACGTGTGTTTTAAAATCAGTTAACAGCTTATATTCTTAGTATAATAGAAAGAACATGGGCTTTAGAATCAAACAGATGTGAGTTCAAATCCTGACTCAGCTTTTCTGGCTGTGTGACCTAGGGCAAGTTAATTAACCTTTCTGAGCATCTTTTTTCTCAACTACAAAATGCTTACCTATCTTACAGGGCTCTTGCTTGACTTTATTATTTATCCATTCATAATGAAGTCAAGCAGGAGCCCTATCTTTTTGAGAAATATTTATTTATTGAGAAATACTGTATAGCGGCAGTGGGAGTGCTGAGGGGAGTTCTTGTTACCAAACAAAGTGGGAATTCTCTTGCCTGATGTGCAAAAAGAGCCAATTATTATGGCATCAGCCTTTGAGAAAAGGATACGGCTTTATTGTGAGATCGATCTGCAAGGAGACAGGGGCATGTGCTCTCAGATCTGTCTTGCTGGTCTAGGGCCCGGGGCACAATTTATGGGAGGAAAGGCAGGGTGGTCTGAAGTGTGGAGACAGATGATTGGAGGTAAGGAGAAGTGAGGTAATTCATGATCTGCACAAGTGTAGTCAAACTTCCTGCCTCTTCGTTGGGTGGACGCATGTTCACAAAATGGTGGTGTTAGCACGATCTAAGGGTGGGGTTTTCAGCCCTTTAATGTCAAAAGGGTCACTTATGGGGCATTTGCGCAGGCCCAGTTGATGGGTTGCGGTCTCCACTGGCCTGAACTAGGTAAGGAGGGACTCTGAGTTCCTGAAAGACAACTCTCAGTTACTCTGTTGGTAAGATGGGGTCAGTCGGTCCTAGTCGGCCTGTGGCTACATTCCCACTTTCAGTCTGTTAGATGCTTCAGTCATCTATTGCTGTGTAATAAATCACCCCAAAACTTAGCGGCTTCAAACAACGAGGGTTATTGTCACAGTTGTGTGGGTTGGCTGGGTGGTCTTTCTGCGGGACTTGCTGGAGGGTCTACTGGGACTGGGCTCAGATGGGACGGGGGGCATCTCTCTCCATTGGCCTTTTGTTCTCAAGGAGGCCAGACTGGGCACCTCACGTGGTGGTCCCAGGGCTCGCAGAGAGTGAGAGTAGAATCCACAAAGCCCGTTGTGACCTGGGCTTAGAAATCCCACAGCAGCACTGTCACCTCATTCCGTTGGCCAAAGCAAGTCACAAAGACAATACGTGATTTCAGTAATTAAAGTGTTGTGAAAGACCGACACGGCTAAGATAGAGAATAGGGAGGGGAGCTGCTTGTACACATTGACTGGGGAAGACCTTCCTGAGGAGTTCACTTTGAACTGAAACCTGAAGGATGAGCAAGAACCAGGGGAGGGCAGTATAGCAGAGGGAATGGCTGGAGCAAAGGCCCTGAGGTGGGGGAGCACCTGTTTGCAGGATCGGAAGCAGCCTAACTGCTGGGAAGTCCTCATGCCCGGAGGATGAAGTCAGGCAAGCCAAGTGAAGGCCACATCTGGCACGTATTAGGGCTGAATTTATATTCATTTCTTTTCTTCTAAAAAATGGAAGGTAGAAATATGTTTAATTCAAGATTGTCATTAGATGGGAATCTATTAAATTGAAGTGTTACTGTACAAGGCTCAAATGTGGGAAAAAATGTTTTCTCACAGGGATAGATGTTCAAAGATTGTAGCTGTTTTGCAAACTAGTGCCCACCCTAGATGTTTCTTAGCGGCATCTCCGACCTTCTCTGAATATTTGTTTTATTTCCCTTTAAGATGTAGTCTTTTGGGTTAAGAATGTCTGTAAGCCATAGATAACTCATAATCTGTGTTTCCATGATGGAAACCTGGGAGGGGGGAGAACCTGACAGAGGACTGAGGATGGAGACCCCCTCTGACAGTCTCTTCTCCTTCGCAGGGTGTGACTGTAACTTGGAGGGAGTTCTCCCCGAAATCTGTGATGCCCAAGGAAGGTGCCTGTGCCGCCCTGGGGTCGAGGGCCCTCGGTGTGATGCCTGCCGCTCGGGTTTCTACTCATTCCCTATTTGCCAAGGTAAGTGGGGACACAAAGCGTGATGACCATCAGTCCCCAAGATAAAGTTCCTCCTGAGGAAATGCAGACCCTCTCCTGGCAGAGCTGTGTGGCCTGCAGTTTACAAATGAGCCGCTGGCTTATGTATGTCTGTTACGTGGGACTGTCCCGCCTGGGCTGTGTCACCTCCCTTCTTTTGTTTTTCTAACCCTCCCTTCCTCCTCCATGGTGGTTAAGTGCATGGTCTCTGGAGTCAGCTGCCTGCATGCACATTCTGGCTCCAGAGAGGAGGTGGTATCTGGACAGTGTTGAGGAACCTGCCAGGTGGATGAGGGGAAGAGGCAGGGCATGCCAGACAGGGAACAGCAAACACAAAGTACACTCTCCTCCTCCCCACTTGTTCTGTCTGCTAGTTCCCATCCTAGTAAGAGTCACTGAAGGCGATGGAGGGTGGTGTGGGGAGGAGGTGTCTGGCCTGGTCCCTAGAGCATGATACGAATGCAGTAAATGTTGGTGAATGAGCAAATGAATGAAGGAACTTGCCCAAGTTCTTCCCCTCTGCCTCTTTCCACTGCCTGCCCTTGTTCTTCCCTCAGTGGCCAATGTAGGCAAAGCAGGGGAAAGACGAAGATTACCAGTCAGGGCTCAGGGCAGGAAATAAACGCCCCTGCAGGGACTTGCTACAGGTGATTAGGTGCTAACATGGGCAAATTCATTCATTCATTTGCTCATTCATCCAACTTTTACTGCAGACCTATTATGCTCTGGGCTCAGGGCCAGATACCTCCTCCTTCCACCCTCCATCCCCTTCAGTGACTCTTACTAGGATGGGATATGAAGAGACAAACCAAGTGAGGAGTTGCTAGGGCTGGAGCAGCAGGCTTTAAGCTGGGCTTCCAAGGAGCCCCCCAGTGAATGGCTGAGTTTTAAGCCCTGTGCTGCAGTGCAGCCCACGGATACAAGAACTGCAGTCCTGCGCCTCCAGGCTAGCCCTTGGCACCCTGGAACCCAGATAGGACACAGCTGCAGAAACGCTCAAGAAGCCACAGCAAGGCAACCTCCTCCTTACTTCTCCCCTTTCTAATCTTGTTCGACTATTTCTTATTTGCAAAACCCAATTGGCATCCAGAACCCAGCTCCAAGAGAATCCGGGCAGTGCTGTTGCTAGCTTTCCAGCCCCTGAGCACAGGAGGAGGTTAGAATCAGTCTTGAGCAATCACATGCACAAGATCAGCCACACTAAGGAGCTGTGAGTGGGGCGGAGCAGGAAAATCCCTCCCTGGAGCTGGAGACTGAAGTGAAAAACAAGGCTCGCATTAGCTGTCAACTTGGGCTGGTTACTCACCCCTTTATTCCTGAGTTTCCTAATAATAGTGCCCGCCCTGTAATGTGCGGAGCGATTCCATGTGCACTGCTGTGTACCGAGAGCCTGGGAAGCACTTACTTGTCTGGTAGCTATTATTCTTTAACGCTCCTTCTTTTGCCCCATACTTCCTTCTCACTCATTTTAACAGCCTGTAGCCCAACCTCCATTGATCTCGCTGTGTGCATAGTTGTGTCTATGCCAAACCCCCTCCTTTCCTCCTGGCCCCCTGGCAGGCCCTGTTCACAGACCTCTGACCTGTTTCTCAGCCTTTGCCTCTCTGGAGCCACAGCAGCTCTCAGCAGTCCCTGCCCAGAGGTCTGGTCACCCGGCAGGTGGGAAGGTAAGGAAAGGAAGGGAGTATCTTTTCTTTTCCTGCCTTGACTTCAACCAGAGAAATTCAGTATTAGCAGTTGGAATGCCCAGTGCATTTCCTATGGAAACATCAGTCCAGGTGATGCTTATGTTTGCATTGGGTGAATCATACTAGAGGTGGATTGTGTGTTAAACTGGCTCTGGGATCTGGTGTGATAACCTCATCCTTGTATGTAACATTGTTTCTGTGGACAGAGATCCCAAATAATGAAATTTTAAACCACAAGTTGGGGATGCTTACATTTCTATTTTGCACTGGAGACACTGAGCCTCCCATTGACAAAATGAAGAAGAACCAGCACGAGTAGGGTGGGGTGGAGGCCTTCCATTGCAGGTGTCCACCAGGGTCCAAGCCCAGAGGAGCTTATGTGGGGAGTAGGCAAGATTATGAGTAGTGAAGATGAGCTCTATTCAACAAAAGCAGGAGGGGAAGGGTGGGGGCAGCCAAGCAGTTTATCTCGTTCCCTCCACCCAATACTTAAACTGGAACAGCTGAGCATTTTCTGGATTGTATAAATTAATAATTATAACAATGTATTGTTGGGTTTTGACATATAGAGACATAATATGTATAGTAGCACAGCAAAGGGGGAGGGAATGGAGCTACATAGGTGTAAGGTTTCTATGTCACAGGAACTAAGTTAATATAAATCTGAAGTAGATTCCGATGACATGTACTTTATAGGCTCTAGGGCAACCACTAAGACAATAACTCAAAAAATAACTTAAAAGTCATTAAAGGAAGTAAAATGCTGCCCTAGAAAATCTTCATTTAATACAAAAGAAGGCAATAAAAGAGGACTAGAGGAATGAAAAGACATAAGATGTATAGAAAACAAAATGCAAAATGGCAGCAGTAAATCCAACCATATCACTAGTAACGTTAAATGGGAATGGATTCTACCTCATACCATGTACAAATATTAAGCCAAAATGGGTCAAAAATCAAAATGTGAGAGCTAAAACTATAAAACCCCTGGAAGGAAACATAGATTCATGACCTTAGATTATGCAGTAGTGTCTTCGATTCAACACCAAAAATAGAAACAACAAAAGAAAAAATAAATACTGGACTTCATCAAAATTTAAAACTTTTGTGCTTCAAAGGACACTATCAAGAGAGTGAAAAGACAGCCCATAGGGTGAAAGAAAATATTTGCAAAGCCCGTATCTGATAAGGCACTAGTATCAAGACTATATAAGGAACTCTTACAACACAGTAATTAAAAGACAAATAACCTAATTTTAAAATGGACAAAGAATTTGAAGAGAGATTTCTCAAAAGAAGATACACAGATGATCAATAAGCACCTGAAAAGATGTTTTATATCATTGTTATTAGGTCAAGGCAAATTGAAACTACAATGAAATACCATTTCACGTCCTCTAGAAAGACACACAGTAGTGAGTGTTGGCAGGGATCGGGAGAAATTTGAACCCTGATACATTGCTAGCAGGAATGCAAAATGATGCAGCCATTTTTGAAACAGTTTTGGTATTCCTCAGAAAGTTAAACATAGAATAACCATAAACCCCAGCAAATCCACTCCTAGGTATACATCCAAGAGAAATGAACTCATACACGTACACAATAACTTGTATACAGACGTCCACAGCAGCATTAGTCACAATAGCCCAAAAGGAAAAGCAACCCAAATGTTCAAAACTGGTCAATGGACAAAAAATTTGATGTACTAGTACTATGGGATATTATTTGACAGAAAAAAAGAGTGAAGTACTGATATGTGCTACAACATGGATGAACCTTGAAAACATTATGCTAAGTGAAAGAAGCTAGTCACAAAAGACCACATATTGTGTGACTCCAATTATATGAAATATCAAGAATCAGCAAATTCATAGAGACAGGAAGTACATTAATGGTTTCGTAGCACTGGGATGGGGGTGGGGGTGGCAGAGTCGGGGCAATAGGGATTGACTGCTAATGAGTATGGGGTTTCTTTTAGGGGGGACAAAAATGTTTTTAAAATTACTTTGTGCTGATGGTTGCACAACCCTGTGGATTTATTTTAAAAAATTGAATTGTACATTTTATTTATTTATGTGTTCTTTGCTGAGGAAAATTCTCCCTGAGCTAGCATCTGTGCCAGTCTTCCTCTATTTTGTATGTTAGTCGCTGCCATAGTATGGCCACCAAAGTGTGCTCTTGGTCCGCGTCCCAGAACCGAACCTGGGCCGCTGAAGCGGAGCACACTGAACTTAACCATTAGGCCAGGGGTCCAGCTCAGAATTGTACATTTTAAATAGGTGAATTGTATGTTATATGAATTATATCTCAGTAAACCTGTTTAAAAAAAAAGATAATGCAGAAGGTGACAGAAAACCCAGTGTATTGAAGCTGGGCATTTCCTCTCCAGGCACACATCAGCCTTATCTTTCTGTAAACTTGACCCCCATCTCTCCTGGTATCTTTTACAACAGTGATAAAACAATATGCATGAGAATTTTAGAGTTAAAGGGAATTGAAATTACTTATTTTACAGTAACCGTTCTGAGACCCAGGAGAGTAAATGAAAGCTGCATGGTTGCAGGGTGATCCGCAGCACCCACGTGTCTTGACCCCCAGCCTGGGGTACTGCAGGAATTATATTCTCTTCCTTAACATCTGCAGTGCCTAGAGGTCCCAGTTTTCAAACTGCAGGTCACTCTCCATTAGTGGGTGGAGAAATCAATTTAGTGGGTATAGACCAGCAATAAAATTAAATAGAATGGGCTAGAAATGATTAGAATGGATCGTAAGTAGTAGTGGGAAGAAATATTTTGTAAAATTCTTGTTTACAATTATCTATGTTTTAATAAATATCTGTGTCCATTTCTGTATCTATCATTATCAATCTGTGTGTGTGTTTATTGATTTATTTCTTAGTGTGGATGTGGCTAAAAAAAAAAGCTGCTCTGTTAAATAATCCTGGAGGATTTTGTCTGTGATTCTGAGTAGTTTGTCTCTTTTCTTTTATTCTATGCCTTGGTCTTGTGGCTTCAGACTCTCACGTAGTTACAGCCTGAAGTCGTGGAGTATTTGGGTGAATTTGGTGTCTCTCTTTCACCTGGAAACTGTTGTTCAGTAAATTGCAGCAGTAATCTGATAAATCCGTTTTCACCTGAAGATATTCCTGTGCCAGTACACACTGGATAATTCCTCTGTCCGATCTTTTACACACAGTCTATACAAGAGGAGCAAGGGCCACAGAGCACAAGGAACTCATTTGGGATGCATTCGCTGTTTTATCTTTACTCCATAATCTCGTCTTTACTATTCTGGTTAAACCCAGCAAGCAGGAAGGAGGGTATAAATGTCAATGTCCTGAGATTTGACCTTAAACTGGGTTCTGACTTAATGATTGCTGTCTTACCTAAGAGTGTGCTGAAAAGCCCTGGACCTTACTGGAGTTTTCATCCAGGTGCAGGGGGACAGTCGCCCACACTGAATAAAGTTGAAAGGGGCTGTGGGATTTAGTTTGCAGCCAGAGTTTGCTTGTTCAATACACTAGTTGTATAACACTCAGTTGCATCTCCATGTGGCTTAATCTTCCATGGCTTCCCTAAAGGCACTCCGTGATTCTGATCTGTTTCTAGGAACTGTGATCATTTTTACTGCTCTTCCTATTTAAACATGGATTTCTATAATAACCTCAAACTCTGGCCATTTTTTCCAATTAAAAAAACATGCTCTTTTTAAATGTATGCTATAATTCTTTGAACTGCAGACGAATTATTCCATCGTGATGGAATTTGGTTATCTGGCTTATGGTCTGGAGCAAAAGTGAGAAACAAGCAAGAAAAAAAGTGAGAAGCAAGAAACCCCTATCGCTTCTGGACAGTAAAGCAGTGCACCCCCAAAGATGTGCACGGAAATCCATGCATTTCACTACGAGAAGACTCCCATAGGCCCTCTCTCACCTATTCCTAGTTTTTTTTAAAAAAAGAATAATTGTAGTAAGTTTGGTTATTTGTTTTCTAAGCCAAACCCATGGCAAAGTAGAAACATAAAATTAGAAGGAAGGGAAAGTTGCTAAGGCAGTACAGTAACAGTAAGGGAGGAAAGAGAGAAACAGACATAAAATGTAAGAAATAGCAGTCCGAGGCCATTTAATGAAGGGCAAATACTCCTACCCAGCTCAGGACGTACTGAGGGAATCCCCACTGGAATAAGTAAATGAGCACTGTCATGAGGGCTCTAGATCATAAGGAAGGGGTTAAAATACGTCTGAATACCTGTTTCAGGAGGAAAGAAGGAGAAAGGGAGAACACTATTCAGTAAGAGTACTTTTAAAATGAGAACATTCTGGTGATTAAAAAGTCGGTTACAACTCTATGGTTTCATGTGACAGGAAACTTGACCTAAATTCGCTTAAGGCAAAAAGGATTTATTGGCTGTAATTGAACAGTTCAGGCATATTTGGTTTCAGGAACAGATTGATCCAGAGGCTCAACCATCTTGGTAGGGTCTGTTTTTCTCCATCTTTCAACTCTGCTATCTTGTATATTGGTTTCATTCTTGGGCCTCAGGTGGTGGTAAGATGATAGCCAACATTCTTAGACATATAATGGTAATGACTAAAATGTGTCCCACTCAAATTCATACGTTGAAGTAATTAACATTTGGAATAGGGAGTAATTAAGGTTAAATGACGTCAAAGGATGTAGTAGTGATCCAATAGGATTAATGTCCTTACAAGAAGAGACACCAGAGAGCTTTCTTGCACTCTCTCTCTCTCTGCCATGTGAGGACACAGAGAGACAGCAGCTGTCTGCAAGCCAGGAAGAAAGTCCTCCCCAGGAACTGAATCAGCCAGCGTCTTGATCCTGGACTTCCCAACCTCTAGAACAGTGAGAAAATAAATGTCTGTGCTCAAGCCACCCAGTCTGTGGTATTTCGTTATGGCAGCCCAAGCAGACACAGACATTCATCCTTCCAGGTTCAAGTCCAGGGAAAGAGTATGCCTTCCTCCAAGGCAAGTCTGGTTCCGACTGCCTCACGTGCCCATTCCTGAACCAACCCCCATGGCCATGGAATTCAGTGCTCTCACTGGCCGAGCCTGAGTCTCCTCACGTCCACGGAAGTGGGAGTGGAGTTGGATGGAGTAAGGGGAGGAGCAGTGCCCCACAGCAAAATCAGGGTGCTGTAACCAAATGGGGGTGGCAAAACTCTGCGTCAGTAAAATCCTCAGCTCTCTGAGAAAACTTAGTTCCCCAGAGTGACCAGTCCAGTGAGTAATTAGGAAAACCTCTGAGGTTTAACTGTAGCATTTATCTTCTTAAGAAGATGACACCTGATGTGAAAAGCTGTTTAATCAGCTACCGTGTATGAAGATAATGCAATATCCCTTGTGTTAAAGGATTGGAGTTGGGATTTAAAAAAATAAGAATTTATCTTCTCATTTATATTTTCAGTAGAGTTGGTTTGGACCTCTGCTTCCAAAGGTCTACAAAAGCCGCCTGACCTCCGTGGCCAGAAGGCAGAACAGCAAGCTTAGGAGAGAAGATGTATTGACAGCCGCCACAGACAGGGGCTAGAGGAAGACGAGCAGGCGCTCTGCTGGCTCCCTGGTGACTGTGTGTGGTCAGCCTCTGCTGGCTTCTGTCTGCGGTTCAGTCGTGGCTCACACAGTGAGGCGGGCGGGGCGGGGGGGGGGGGGGGGGTCGCCGGCTCATCGTGGGCCCTGATTCCACTCCCTCTTTTGCTTTCCACCTGTTCCTCAGCTCCTCCCAAAAGGGGAGGAGGGAGAGGGCAAGCATTGTTCAGGCTTTAGAATTCAAGCAGGCGGGCACCTCAAGTCCTGTCTCTCGGTGGACCTCACCAAAGCCTCAAGGGGCAGCCACCACTGCTGAAAAGCTGCTTTCCGAGTTCTGCAGGAAGCACACCGTCCGCCTTATTCCTGGGCTGGTGGCGAGTTCCTTGCTCCAGATGTAAACCGTCAGGTTCTGGGAGAATTGGGAATGTTCCAACATTCTGTCTGTGATGGTCTCCCTTCTCTTGCTCTCACCTTTTTCCAACAGCTTTTGCGATCTTTTTAAATTTTTCCCTTGGCGACAGCTCTGAGGCTAGTGGCTAAAGCTCAGACTCAGTGAAATCTGTACTTGGTCTAGCATCAGGGTCCCACCCAGTATTTTAATTTGCGATCTTTTTTAGATAAAGTTGATTGCATGGCCCATTGAATTTTAGAATCAAATCAGAGTGGCCCCAAATGCTACATCAGATGGTCCGGTATATTCTAGCCAAAAAAAAGTTCTTACGGCTATGCTCTGTGTTCCTTTAAAGATTTTGAAAATCTTGAAAAGGAATTTTAAAACCCTTCTAAGTTGTTCTTGCCAACTGCAGTCCTGAATTTATGTCTTGCATAAACTTAATTGACCCCAGACTTCTCTAAGTACAATGCGGTGTCTTCTCATTTTAATTTCGACTCACTCAAGCGCCCTGTCGTTTTCTTCCTTATAGATGTAAGTCAGATCGTAGATATGAGGCCACTTTGGGGAATTTTCTGTATGTATTTGTAATTTATGTTGATGTCTGGTTCAGTTCTTTATCTTCAACCACAGAATACACTGCGACTCTCCAGTGAAATTGGTCTTTTGGGGGGTTTTCTCTTCCTTTCTCCTCTTCCCCCGAGCCTCACTTTCTTTTCCTCCTCCTCTACCCCTCATTCCTGCCTTCATCTCCTTCATTTCTCTCTTCCTTGCCTGTCCATCTCTCTTCCTCCTCTCCCCTTCCTCCCCCTCCTTTTCTGGTGCAATTTGCTAGGCAGCAACTGTCAGCACTTAGAACGGTGGCTAGGAGGGTGGGAATGTAGAAACAAGTGGGCCTCCTGTGACTAGGAACTGAAGGCCTGCAAAGTATAGCTGCCCCAAACCTCAACCACATTGACCTGACCCGGGGCCCAGAACCAGCCCTATTGGTGTTTGCTGGAGTCTGGGTTGTGGTGACAGGTCTTTCCTTAGAAAACTCTTACGCATGTGTTTCTAGTGCAGGATTAACCTCCTTCTGCCTGTCACCATGTTCTCGTGAATCAGACAAACTAACCAAGAGAAGAGGCCTACTGCACCAGCCGATGGTGAATGGGGCTGCAGGGGAGGGTTTCTAGCCTCAGATGCTCCCTGGAGAGCCCTTTCAACCTTTCCAAGGGGAAAACAAAACACACAGGGCTGGGCAGGGGGCCGCCTGAAGCCAAGTTCTCTGCAATTTTGCCTCAAACTGGCACTTCACTTTGTAATTCAGTTTTTGTCTAAAACATTGAGGTGGTTGGTTGGGAGAAGGCTCAAGATTTTCTGTAGATTTAATTTTCCCTAAGCCTAGTTAACCAGAGGTGGATGGTGGTAAGTATTGTGGAACTAACTGTTGGCTTTGTGGCTTTGACTGAAGAAGGTACTAGCCTGCTTTTCCAACAGAAGGAAAAGCTCCAAAATGGTCGACAATAAGAGCACCCCTGAGACAATAAGGGGCTCTGTTTACCTTGTAATTTATGTGTCCTCTGTAGAGTGTTGCCTCACTCTCCGAGCTTATTTACTGATGGAGAAGAGGCTGGCATTACTCATTGCAACACCCATCTCATAGCAGTGTTGCAAGATTCAGTGAGAGAACGCATGTCAAGAACCTACATGGGCTGGACCCATAGCAGGATTTCTATAGTTCTTATTTTTTCATTTAATAAATATCTGTTTGGCATGTACTAGGGGCGAGGATGGTGCTTGATGCTGGAAGACTTTGGGGAGCACAGCAGACAAGCTCCCTTTCCCCTTGGATGTTGATTATCCTTATTTTTTATACTCTTTGGGAGAAACACTGAGGAGTCGACGAGAAAAAGTAAAATATTCCAGAAAACCAAGGAAGCTGGACCAACACAAAGAGCAGAACTGAAATGTTTGTAAAACCTTATAGTGTTTCCAAGAGTGAGAGAAGGGCCGCCAGTGTTGGGGTTGGGGTTGGGGTTTGGCAACTTTCACTGAGAGCTGGATTGAGATGGGAAGTGTGGTGCCAGATTAAGTAATACACAATTTTCAAACAATGTACATGCATGTAAGGCTGGGTCTCTGTTTTCACCTCCAGAGTGTAACTGTGTCTCCTGAGGCTCCCTGGACACCCTCTGTGGTCCTGGAGGCCAGTGTCAACGTTACCCACATTATGCTGGCTGGAGCTGCCATCATTGTGCTCCAGGCTCCTACAGCTACCCCAATGGTCTACGTGGGTGTTTGTTTCTCTGCATTCACTTCCTTTTAAGACAGGAAAGAGCCTCTGTTTGTTAGGGTACTCCAGAGAAATGGAACCAATAAAGTGTGTGTGTACGTATATATTAGAGAGATTTATTTTAAGGAATCAACTCACACAGTTGTGGGAGCTGGAAAGTCCAAAATCTGAAGGGCAGGCCAGCAGGCTGGAGACCCAGGGAAGAGCTGATGTTGCAGCTTGAGTCCAAAGGGAGTCTGGAGACAGAATTCCTTCTTCCTTGAGGACATCAGTCTTTTCTCTTAAGGCCTTCAGCTGATTGGATGAAGGCCATCCACACTGTGGAGAATAATCTGCTTTACTCAATGTCAACTGATTTAAATGCAAATCACATCTAGTAAAAACACCTTCACAGTAACATCTCCACTGGTGTTGACCACTTATCTCAGCCCTGTAGCCTAGCCAAGTTGACACATAAAAATTAACCATCACAGGCCAATGTCAGCAACATGGAAGAGAGGGCTGGTCCTTTTGTCTCTCCTGCTCCAAACTACAACTAAATGGGCATTCATTGATCAGTGCAGGATACCCACACAGCACATCAGGACACCTGAGAGACCTGCGCAACTATACATCTGAGGGGGGATGGACTATCCCCAGAGAGGTAGTGGAGATATGTGAGCACTCTCCAGCCCCCCAGAAGCCCTGTACATGCATGCAACTGCTCTTCTGGCTGGAGTACACATAGCACTGCTGTGGCCCCAAGGGTGGGAGCATGCCTTAGTATGACTGCGGGAACAGGTGATGACAGCCCTGAGCCCTCACATGATTGCTTTCCCATCTAGTGGGAGAGCCCACAGTGCTGGCATGGTCCCCAGGGAGCAACTCAGGCTCAGACCCAGGGGGAGACCCTGGCCAGCAAGCACAGTGGCTGATGCGACCTAACAGGAGACAGTGGCAGATCTGCGTGCCCAGGCAAATGAGCTCCTGGCTGCCACAAAGGCCCATAGTACCACTGTGGCCTGGAATGAGGGAGCCCATCTCAGCAGGACTGAGGGAGCAGTTGGCAGCAGCCCTGAGCTCCCATGTGATCACTTTCCCATTCAGGGGGGAACCCACAGGGCTGCCGCATTCCCAAGAAGTGGCCAAGGCTCAGACAGGCACAGCTGAGAGGGATCACTGTGGGCTCAGAATACACAGCTCCTGCCCCTCACCCTCAGTGGAGACAGGTGGACTCTGTGACCAGATACCATCACTATGCAAAGGCACAAATCCACCCCATCAAATAGCATGAATAAGTATATTAATACTCCAGACCAGGAGAAAAAAGACAGTGTTACCTCCCTCTACCCAGAAATCTATCCTGAAGGCACAGGAATCTGCAATCTAAATGACAGAGAATTCAAAATACCTCTCATAAAAAAACTCAAAGCATTACAAGAGAACTCAGAAAGACAATTCAATGAAGTCAGGAACAAAATTAATGAACAGAGGGAATTCTTCACAAAAGAGATAGAAACTATAAAGAAAAACAATCAGAAATGTTGGAGGTTAAAAACTCAATGAATGAGATAAAAAAAAATTTGGAGTCCTTAAATAACAAAGCTGATATTATGGAGGATAGAATTAGCAATTGTCCATTCAGGCAAGGGAAACAAAAGTAAAAAAAACAAATGGGACTTCATCAGACTTAAGAGCTTCTGCAAGGCAAAGGAAACCATGAACAAAACAAAAAGACAACTCACCAACAGGGAGAGAATATTTGCAAATCATGTATCCGACAAGAGGTTAATCTCCAAAATATATAAAGAACTTATACAACTCAACAACAAAAAAACAAACAAACTGATCTAAAAATGGGCAGAAGATATGAACAGACATTTTTCCAAAGAAGATATACGGATGGCCAACAGACACATGAAAAGATCTTCCACATCACTAATTATTAGGGAAATGCAAATCAAAACTATCATGATATATCACCTAACACCCATCAGAATGGCTATAATTAACAAGACAAGAAATAAGTGTTGGAGAGGATGTGGAGCAAAGGGAACCCTCATACACTGCTAATGGTGCAGCCACTATGAAAAACAGTATGGAGATTTCTAAAACTTTGAAAATAGAAATACCGTACGATCCAGCTATCCCACTACTGGGTATTTATTCAAAGAACATGAAATCAACAATACAAAGAGATTTATGCACCCCTGTGTTCATCACAGCATTACTCACAATAGCCAAGATGTGGAAGCAACTTGAGTGCCCATCCACAGACGAATGGATAAAGAAAATGTGATATATATATACAATGGAATCCTACTCAGCCATAAAAAAGACAAAATCAGCCATTTGCGACAACATGGATGAGCCTTGAGGATATTTTGGTAAGTGAAATAAGCCAGACAGAGAAAGACATCACCATGTGATTTCACTCATATGTGGAAGATAAGCAAACACATAGATAAGGAGAACAGATTAGTGGTTACCAGAGGGGAAGGGGTACATATGTATGGTGATGGATAAAAACCAGACTATTGGTGGTGAACACGCTGCAGTCTGTACAGAAACTGATAAATAATAATACACGCCTGAAATTTACACAATGTTACAAGCCAATATGACCTCAATAAAATAATTTTTTTTAAAAAAGGAGGGTCGGGGGCTGGCCCAGTAGTTCAGCGGGTAAGTGCACACATTCCGCTTCGGCGGCCTGGGGCTCGCCGGTTCGGATCCCAGGTGCAGACACGGTACCGCTGGGTACGCCATGCTGTGGCAGGCATCCCACATATAAAGTAGAAGAAGATGGGCACAGATGTGAGCTCAGGGCCAGTCTTCCTCAGCAAAAAGAGAAGGATTGGCAGCAGATGTTAGCTCAGGGCTAATCTTCCTCAAAAGAAAGGTGAGTGGAATGGTGAGAAATTCTCAGGGTCTGCCACTACCTAACTGTGCCTCTCTGCACAAGTTACATGGCCCATTGAAATCCCAGGTAATCTGTAAATGAGACTAGCTAAATTCCCTCTGTCAGTGAGAATTTTATGATTCCCGTGACAACCTGGGCAAACGCCACCTTTATCGTTATCATGAAAAAGCACTGTCAGAGTAACTCACCACACATAGGTCCGGACCGAGTCCTGTTAAAGAGAATGAAAATGGCATGGTCTCGTCCCAGTGGGAGCTCCACACCCCAAGGCTTAGTGGCACGGTGCTTTACAGATCCTAAGGACACCTGCAAATAAATCACCAGAATGGGCACTTTATCTCATGAATCTTTTCTTTCCCTAGGCCTCAACAAGCATGGAATTTTTGAAACCTTGCAAACAAGGTTGTATTTTTTTTATTATAGTGAATGTAAGTTTGGAAGTCAGGAATACTAATCCACTGATTCCCACTAACGCAGCGTGGGATGGTGCCAGAGCACTTCCGGAGCATCGGGGACCTTGGGTGACCCCAGTAATAATGTTAATAAGAGGGAACACTTACTGAGCACGTGCTCTATGCCAGGCCCTGTGCACAGTGCTTTCTGTGTATTGTGGCTGGTGATTCCCTAGTGATCTCATGAGGTAGGTGTGGTTATCAGCTCCAGTTTACAGAAGAGGAAACTGAGGCTTAGAGAGGCTAAGCAGCTTGCCCAGGATCTCACAGTTATTAAGTGGTGGAGCTGGTACTTGAATCCAGATGTGTCTGCCCCAGAGACTGAAGCCCTTTGCTACAGACTAATTCAGTAACCTTGGGAATGTCACCTAACTTCTGAACTTCACAATGTAACAGTGGAATTCAATGACATAATCTCTCCAGTTCCTTCCAGTTCTTAAGGTGTGAAACTTTCCAGCTCAGGAAATCAGTGGGCCCTTTCCACTGCTCACCTCTCCCCAGAAGCAGGTTCTTTCAGGGCAAACGGGAGCGATGCTGCTTAACTGCCGCCCTGTAGGAGGTTAGCCACACAGAGACTGGTAGGAACCCGAGCCAGTGGGAAGGGAGCAGACAGGGTGATGGCCAGAGTCTGTTCTCCCCGTCCGTGCATGTTTAATTCACCTACGTGAGGTGGGAGAAAGAAACCAGGGATACTTTTCCCATCCATTCCAAACCCTGCCTGCATAACTTTTTCCATGATTATTCAGCTACACCAGACCTTGAGAAGCCAGGTATGAAGAGAAGTAACAGGGAAAAAAAGGGGGACAATTGTAACCTAATCTGGACTGGAATGGTTTGCACCTGACCCGCAGTGGGATGTGGAATTAAAATGGCCTCTCCAAACCCACATCCTCCATCTTCTGTTCCCTCTGTCCTCCTCCAGTGAATACCAACTACTGTATGCAAGAAGCGTCCCCAAAGCCCTCGATCGCGACCAGCCAATCTTGCTGAACGTGAAATTAACAACAGCAATGAAAGATGAGCATTTACTGAGCACTCACTATGAGACAGGCAGTGTCCCCAGCTCTTTCAAGTATTATCTTATTTAATCCTGGCAACAATCTGGTCAAGTAGATGCTAGTGTTATTCCTATTAAGGAAGGGGAAACAGACTTAGGGTTTGTGTCAGGTTCCAGGTTTAATAAGAGGCGGAGCTAGAACTTGCATTTGGATCTTTCTGGCCCCAACCCTGTGCTCGTATCCAGGAAGCCGTTCTGCCTCCTCCCATACACCGCCGCCCTGGGTCTGACTGAGGTCTTTCCATCCAGCCTGCCAGTGTTCAGCCCTTGGCTCCTACCAGACGCCCTGCAACCCAGAGACTGGACAGTGCGAATGCCGGCCAGGGATTACAGGACAGCGGTGTGACAGGTGTCTCTCAGGAGCCTATGATTTCCCCCACTGCCAAGGTAGGAAAGACATCAGAATGCCTGCGGGCGGGGGGAGGGGGGTGTTCCTCTCTGAAGTGTGTGCAGCCAGCCTCCAGAGAAGCCAAAAACCTCCGTAGACCCCAGACAGGTCACCCTTACAAGTTTGACCTTAATCTGCCTGATTCCTCCCCAATTTGAGTCCATTCAAAACACATATGTCAGATATGCATCCTCAAAGGAATCCAGAAGTGATTCCTAAAAAAAAAAAAATCAAATTCCCATGTGTCATAAATTTGTGTCTGTTGATTCACATGCAAATTTTCTGTGTATAGCAGAGTGGCAGAGGGGGACCCTTTTAGCTACACTCAGTGCTCCTTGTCCCCCTTCCCAAGACACCTTGGCTTCTTTCTGTTTCTGGGCTTGTGGCACAGTTGTGGGCTGCACTGTAATCCCCCTCGGGGTGTTCTAACGGGTCCTCTTGCTGACGGGCAGAGCAGGACGTTTGCTGGGTTTCTGCCCCTCTCTCCTGGCCTGCCACGGGCCTCCTGCGGGATTGTGTCATCACACATCGGCACAGCTGTGAGGGGAAGCAGAGTGGGCTGAACTAGTCTATTGGGTTTGAAAGGAGTGAGCCAAGGAGGAAGCACTGTCATGGGCCGTTGTCAGTACTCATCTCCCATTGATCCCAGAGATTGAGAATCTGCTGCACTCTGAGGCGGAGGACCCAGACATAAAATGCCTGCGGGATCTCCCTGCACTCTCTGGTGCGCACTGCCTCCAGTGGCTAGTAGCTCCTGCCTGTTGCTTTCCAAGGACCCTTTCTCTGTTGAGAAGAGGTGTTTGTGAAAGGCTGAACCAGACTTCCCATCAGGAGACTGTGGTTTTCTCAGACCCCTTCCTGCTCCTGATACCACTTCAAACTTCTCATTCAGAGCCATCTGAAGACAGGGTCACAGCTCCAACTTGATCCCCCAGAACCTTTCTCACCAGGATCCTCAAGACAACAGGTTTTCTTGCTGGTGGATATTACAGCCAGCAGTCTGAGAGGGCAGCCTGCCTTTGCATGTGAGGCTGGCCCCAGCTGGGTCTGCTGGCCTCCAGGGGGCCAGGAGTGGAAGGAAGTGCTGTGGGAAGGGCTGAGGCTGCCTGGCCGAGGGCCGGGCAGCCAGAATGATTTCTCCAGAGCTAGATGGCAACATTGGTGAACTTGGGGAGGAGCCAACAGCTGGGTATGGCCAGGTTGGAAAACAACAAAGAGCAGGAAAGTTGGAAGCATGCAAGGGAAAATCAACAAGGAAAGAGAAAGAGAGAGAGAATGAGGATCATCTAGGGGGTAGCTGAAGCAAAGAAAGACAAAGAGGAGACGATAAAGGCAAAAAGTCTAAGGAACAACTTGTAAGAAAACAAGATCATATTATGGGTTTATTTAAATTACTGGAAAAACCAGGCTCATAGAGGGATTACTGACACTCTCTCCATTTCCAATGCTGTTTAATAGTAATATGAGACATCGCAAGGCCCCAGTTTATTGAAGAGAGCTTATATTGGGTTTGTAAAACTATATTGACTAAGACAGGCAGGAGAGCAAACTAATTAATTTTAGAAATAAGTTTAGTACAGGTGGGAACAAGGGGGTTGCGATAATTAAAGAATTAAGTCTTGGTTAACTAAAAAATATACTTAAAAATTCTTTAGCATCTTTTTAATTAACAATTAAAAAGTCACTTGGTACAATACTGCCCTCTTCTGGACAATACTAAAGATGCTCAAAATTCTAGACTCTCCTTTCCACCGTCTCCCCAGTTAGTTAGAAATGAACTTTTAGTAGGAAGCAGGCAACTGAGTTGTTCAGTGGCAAAGGGGGTGATTTGGGGATTAACGCCATAAAGGTCATTCATCACCTTTTTCTGAATTACATGCAAAATCTTTGCCACCCGTCTATCAAAAAATGTAAATGTAGATGAACTATTTTTAAAAACCACTAAAACTTTTATAACTCAAAACATCAAAACAAACCAAGAGACAAACAAACATTAAAACCCCAGGCATTTAAAACATTTCTAAATCATATACAGGCTCCAGCAGTGCCTGTGACCCAGCCGGTACCCTCGACTCCAGTCGGGTAAGTAGAGGATTATAAGAGGGTTACAATTCTAACTGATCTATTCTGATACTTATTACAGACTAACACTTTGGGGAGCTTCCTGAAATTAAAAGTAAATTAAAATAATACTTGCAGCTAAACTGCTTAAAAGGTCGTTCTTCTTTTTCAGAGTGCATATGTGATACTGTGATTTTTTCAAAAACAGAAGAATAAGGTTTACTTAAATTTTTATTTCTGGAGTCCTAGAGTTTAACTCTTACTACTGTAGCTTACTCTGAGGGCAGTGCCACCTCGGAGCCCTGCATGTAAGCCTGACATACCTAATTAAAATTAAGTAAATCCAAGGCTAAGTCCACATTAAAGAAAGCTGCCTATGCACAAAATAATTACAATTTATTTATTAGTCCAAGCATAATACTCTGACATTCTGATTTGTTTCCTAAGCACTTTAGAAATTACCTGTCTTCTTAGTTTGGGAGCCTGGAGATGCTGGACCTCCAGGCACCGACGGGACAGTGGCAGAGAGGTTCTGTATCCTTACTATGAGTCTTGATGATGTTTAAGCAAGGCAATGACGCCTGCATATTACAAAAGTTCTTTCAGATCGGCAGAATCCTCTACTGATTCTCAACATGTTAAATACTCAGATATTTTTCCATTTAAATTTATAGCCCATGTTGTAACAGAATCAACAGATAACGACAATATTACACATGAGTGATCTCTCAATTTTTCTTTTTCTGTATTTTCCAATTTTGTTTTAACCACAAATAAGGATTATGTGTCTAACAAAGAAATGAATAATAAAACAAAAGCAGTTAGCAGACTATTGAAATCAGCCTGGTTCTTTTATTCCCCCTGGATACACAATTTTCTTTTAATAGCCAAAATATATTTCTGTCACAAGCTTTGTTCAGAACACATGTTTGAAAACATATCTTAATTCTGAGATGTCAAGTATTAGTTTGACTTTCTTTCGAAGGGATATTGCCAATGCAAGCCTCATGTTGAAGGTCCTACTTGTAGCATCTGCAAACCATTATATTGGAATTTAGCCACAGAAAACCCCAATGGATGTTCAGGTAAGGCTTTATACATACAAAAATTTACCGTATTGTAACTTCCTCTTAATTTCCTCTACCTCAGTGACTAAACCCACAAAAGGGCTTTTTATTTAATCAGTTCAATTTGTCTGAAATTTTGTATAAATGTTTTGATGGCCCCCCCCCCACTTTTGGCAGAACTTCTGTCATTTTCAAAATCTCAGCAAAGGATTTATATCCTGTTTCCATATGTATTTTGTTGCTTCTGAAGACAGCTACTTGAAAAATGCCTTATATTGCCTTATTTTTATCATCCACTCTTTCTGATTTAATTTTATTTTCATTTTATGCTTGTGTCGAAGCCAGGATAGCAAATGAAAAACACAGAGCTAAAGGCAGCTAAGTGGAGTGAATAGGAATACCCTTACACAGAATATAGTTTCATGTAAGCATATCAGTAATGACCTTGACTTTAGGTTCATTTTTAAACGATTCCCATGATGTTGCTGCTTTTGTCTCAAGTGGTCATGAATTAACCGTTTCTCTGTGTAGGTGGATGGTAGTGATCTGGTTGTTCTGCTGACCCCAGAAAGCAGTCCAATTTTAGGCCTCAACAGTGCAAACTGGAATTCTGCTGAAGTGTGCTAGGAAGTGACTTCTTATGTAGTGTTGCTGGTGTGTCATGTTCCCAGAGCCGGGGAACTGTCCTTTGTGTGAACTTGGTCCAAGGATGCTCTCTTCTCTTGACAGAATGCCAGTGCCATGCAGGGGGAACAGTGAGCGGAATTGGAGAGTGTGGGCAGGTAACGTGGGCTGATGGTTCATAGGACAACAGTAGAATGTTATAGAATGAATGGTGGAGTTTCTGTGGGAGGATGTTAGGACCTCTGTAATTGTGCAGGGCATGGGAATCTTTTTAGACATTTTCAGACCCTTGTTGTGCTGCTTCATGTTATACAATGAGCCAGTTTTAAATCTTGCAGATTAGTGAATTCTGTAATCTTACCAGATTTTGTCATCCTGCTCATTGTTCTGCAGCGAGATGGTGACTGTCACTGCAAGTCCCATGTCAGTGGTGATTCCTGCGACACATGCGAAGATGGATATTTTGCTTTGGAAAAGAGCAGTTACTTTGGATGTCAAGGTGAATACTTACAGTGGATCCTGGGTAAAGCGAAAGTATTGATGGACAAAGACTACCAGGATAACCTTTATCCTGAGTTCCTTGTCTTCATGCAGACTTTCTGATGGAATGCAATTTTTCTAATGGAAAAATTTTGTCCAGGGAATTTGGCCAAATAATCAGTTGTAACTAGTTTGGGCTAGTTTTGCAAATGGGGCTGCTTCTACTTCTCTTTTACCAGCACACTGTTGGTTTAATTATAAAAAAATGTAATTGGAATGGTGGGGGAGTCATCTGTTAATTTTGTAAATAACATCAAGACTTAGTAATTTTAAAGATATATCTTCTATTATCAAAAAAGCTCACACCAGATTTCTAGAGATAATATTGTATTAAATAATACAATTACAGGAGGAATTGCCCCGCAATGCTACCCTTGTGTCTCTCACACAGCCTCTTGTTAGCACACATTGTTTATAATGGCATTGTGTTGCTAAATCATGTTTAGCTCCTGGGCTGCTGGCCCCTTACATTGGACAACAGTGTCAAGCTGGCCTACAAGTGCACCTCCAACTTACAAGTGGACTTTTGGAGGGACATGCCATCTCAGTTTGGGAGGTTCCTACACATTTCAAACACTTGCTGGGTATAAGACGTGGGAGGGAGAAGAGCCGTGGGCTTCCTGATTTCCATTTCTCGTAGCGGGAGGGAAAGCATCCAGCATGGAGATGCTTTGATGGGTGACCGCTGCTGTTTCCTGACTTGCAGGGTGTCAGTGTGACATTGGTGGAGCCATCAGCCCCATATGTAGTGGGCCCGGCGGAGTCTGCCAGTGCC
Source organism: Equus quagga (assembly GCF_021613505.1). Taxonomy (NCBI): domain Eukaryota; kingdom Metazoa; phylum Chordata; class Mammalia; order Perissodactyla; family Equidae; genus Equus; species Equus quagga. Next base: position 48,555,644 of record NC_060275.1, on the reverse strand, counting down.
GAGCGCACATCGTGGGGAAGGCGTGCCAGCGGTGAGTCTTCAGGAGGTTTCTTCCCATATCGATGGGAAGACTCGCTCAGAGAATCCTGTCTATGCTGACGGCTCTGATGAAGAGAGAAGCAGACCTAAGAAGAGAAGGCAGATGAAGCTGTCCTGTCATTTGAAATCTGGACACTTGTGGGTCCAATTACAGCAGGAAGTAAGGTTGCCCCGAAAACTGTTCCACTTTGTAGGTCACAGAGCAGCCTCACTGGAAAGTTGAGGGACAGGGACAAAAAGCGAGGTGAGAGAGCCTAGAGCTGGATATGAGATGGGTTCCATGGCCTCCATGTAGAAGTCACAGCATGAGGAGCCCAGGAGATGGGCAGGTTCCCGGGCTGAGGAGTTCCAGTTCCCGCGTCACCCTTAGGACTCATGACTGAAGGTGTGGAGAGGCCCGACTGTCACACTGGGTGAAGGGGAGGGAAGAAAACTTTAGAAGTGGGAAGAAGTTCCTCATCTCATGCAGAAGCAAATTAAAATGAGCAAGGGACAAAGCAAAGACAGATCCCAGAGGGGCTATCACCAGTCTGGCAGCAGACTGTCTCTTTGTCTTGTTATATTATCAATTTATGTAGTTTTTTTTTTTAAGAAGAAGATTAGCCGTGAGCTAACTACTACCAATCCTCTTCTTTTTGCTGAGGAAGACTGGCCCTGAGCTAACATCCATGCCCGTCTTCCTCTACTTTCTATGTGAGACACCTACCACAGCATGGCTTTCGCTAAGCGGTGCCATGTCCTCACCCGGGATCCAAACTGGCGAACCCCAGACTGCCGAGATGCGGAACATGCAAACTTAACCGTTGCGCCACCGGGGCAGCCCCTATAGTTTTTTGTAACTATGATCCATCCATAATTTTCCCTCAGGGGGGCAAGGAAACACTAATTTTGAATATTCTAACTTTTAATCATACACTGGAAACTTTGTGAAATGCAACTTCTTCTAAATTTCAAGCATCTTCACCGCTTCTGCATTATCAACGGATTAACAAAGAAATCTCTTATGGTAGTTAAGCTAAATTGGCTGTATTTAGTCTGGCACTTCATTCCTTTCCCTCAGCTTTTCCAACGTTTGAATTCTAGAAGTCAGAGCAACCCAGCTGTGCTTTCGTGAGTCGTTTCTAAATGGCACTCACTGCTGTGCTGCGTAATAAAACGTGTGTGAAGAAGGACGCGTCTGTAGATTTGTTTTCCGGCAGATGAGCCAGGCTCACAGTGGACCAGAGGAACTTTGCAAATAGGTTCAGAAACATTTTCCACCCTCCTGTTGATAAAGTGAGCTTTTCCCTCCTTAACCAGCATACGTTCTTTCTCCTTCCAGCTATGTAGGTCATGGGCTCATTTTTAGGTTGAAATAATGCAACTGAATAGAAATTATATCACCCACCCTGTGGCAAAAATCTTGACTGTTTACATTACACCCAATAGATATGTGTGAAATTCAGAACATGCCCCTTAATTTGGTGACAAATGATAACTGAACTAAAAGGGTAGCAAACCAGCAACATAAATGCCATAGCGCCTTTTCTCCAGGTTGGTAAACTTTCCGTCCTTTTGTGCTAAATTCTTCCCAAATATTTGTTTATGATATTATCTGAGCATTTTAATTTTTCTTACAAGTTTAGAAAGCATTCACGTTCACTTTGTTTTCAAAGTAATTTTTTGATAAATATAATATATATTCATTGTAAAATATTAGTAAGTACATAAAAGTAAAAATGCAAAGAAAAATCTTCATTCCACCAACCAAAGGTAACTCCTTTTAATATTTTTTGTATATTTCTTCTAGGCTTTTTCTGTGAATAAAAATTGGTATTTTATTTTTCACATAATTTGTGTCAATTTCTTCACTTCACATGATATCATAAACATTTTCCATTATCATTAGTCTTCAAAAATATTAATGGTAATAGAATATTTCATAATTTATTTCATAATTGTTGTATATTTATGTCATTTCCAAGTTTCCACTCTTGTAAACATTCTTTTGTGTTAATTCTTTAACACTATATATAAAATCATTCCTTAAAATGTATTCCTGGAAGTAGAATTAGTGGGTCAATGGGTATGAACATTTTTAAGGATCTTTATAAATTCTCTCCAAAAAAAATTACAAGCCTTCCTAATTCTACTTGCAATATACAAGCTTGACCTTTTATTTCCTTTGATTGGTTAGTGTTTCTGGCTTTAAATCTCCTGACTGGTATCCGCTTGTTTGACTAAACAAGCTATCAGACTTGTTTAATTGGATTGTCGAAAGGTGCCATTTGAAGAACTTCAAGTAGTTTGAATAGAAAATGTCACACAAGCGTTGGAATATTTTTTATCCTTCTCTGTGACTACCATTATTGGACTGTTGAAAGGAATCCATTTATAAGCATTTAGTTTAAGAGAAAACAAGGCATAGAAGAGTCATTCTAGTGATCCAAATATATGGATATAGAGAAAATGTATCTAACTGGAAACTTAGCATATGAAATATTTTATGGCATGTTCACTATTGTATCTATGATGCTTAGCAACAGTGCTTGACACATGTTAACATTTGTGTAATGAGTGAGTATGAGTATATAAATGAATGAATGAATGGATGGATGAATTTGTAGTAAATAACCTAATTTGACTTTGCTAAGTTGTTGGCAACCATTTAGAACATATTAAGGATGCTACCACTATGGGTTGTACTAAATGATTTTCTCATTTTGCTGTTTGGAATGAGTAGGTGTTGGGTGTGTTTTATGTGAATGTTTACAAGTGAAAGCAATAATTTAGAGAAAAGGCAGGGTGTTGTCCTTATCTCAGTTGTTGTTATCTAACGCCCTCTGTCAATTTGGTGGAGTTCTTTCAGCAATAGCTGTTTGGATTAAAAGATACTCAGAATCACCCACAAACCTAATTTGCTGCATCCACGTTTACTTTTTATTTATGAAAGACCTGAAGACAACTACTATTTCCCGGATTTGCATCATATGAAGTATGAGCTTGAGGACGGCACTACACCTAACGGAAGAGAACTTCGGTTCGGATTTGATCCCCTGGAGTTTCCCGGGTTTAGCTGGAAGGGATACGCTCAGATGAGCCCAGTCCAGGTACGGAGCCAGTAGGAAACAGCTCCATATACTTCACCACAGCACTGTCAGTGAGTCCCTGAGAAGGGAGAACTGTCCCCAGAGCTGATTCCAGGATTCTTCTTCTCCAGAACATGCATGGGGCTCTCATAGCATTGGGTTTTAACTAATAAGCAGAGATATTGATTTCACAGTTTATCGTTACTTTAATTTGGTCACCAAATCAGAAAATGAAGGGATTAAAGAAAAGGATGTTTGTCTCTGGAGACTTTTTATAAGAAGCAGTTTCCCAAACAAGATTAGGCTACATTTTAACATGAGAGACATTTTTCTTTAAAGCCATTTGTGGAAAAGAAAAATGAGGTGACCAGGGGCTGGCCCAGTGGTGTAGTGGTTAAGTTTGCATGCTCTGCTTGGAGGGCCCATTGTTCACTGGCCCAGATTCTGGGCACAGACCTAGCACCCCTCAATAAGCCATGCTGAGGTGCCATCCCACATAAAATAGAGGAAGATTGGCACAGATGTTAGCCCAGTGACAATCTTCCTCAAGCAAGAAGAGGAAGATTGGCAACAGATGTTAGCTCAGCGTCCAACTTCCTCACAAAAAAAAAAATGAGGTGACAATTCCAGTAAAGCTTATGTTGCTCTGGGGTTTTTTTGGGGGTTTTTTGGCTGAGAAAGATTCACCCTGAGCTAACATTTGTCACCAATCTTCCCCTTTTTGCTTGAGGAAGATTTGCTCTGAGCTACATCTGTGCCAGCCTTCCTCTATTTTGTATGTGGGTCACTGCCGCAGCATGGCCACCAATGTGTGGTGTAGGTCCCCCCCAGGAACCAAATCAGGGCCACTGAAGCGGAGCATGCTGAACTTAACCACTGGGCCATGGAGCCGGCCCCTTGTGTTCCTCATTTTTGACCAACGCTTTTTTTTTTTCTCTTTGCTTTTTAAACTCTGAATTACTATGAATAGAAACTGAGATAAATGAGGAGTTTTAGTTAGAACTATTTAACTTTTCTTTCCCCTGTTTCTCCTTTCCTTCATTCTTCTCTATTGTATCCATCTCTCTTGGCTTTGTATTGGAATAATTAAGGAATTTACACATTAACTGTTGACCTTTAGAACTTATACGCTATTTATAACTAAAAATGTCTGCAGAGAGTTGAGTAGTTTTGTTCTCAGAATTTCTCTTTGAGGTTGGTCTCTTCAAGCTGGGTTTCTCAGTGGAGAAATTCAGAGTAAAAGAGGTAAACTGGTGGCCAGGGCGATCCAGTATTTGTCCTAAGTAGACCCAAGACTAGTACTTGCTGCTTCTGTCTCAGTCAGCCCTCAGTCAATCGAGTTCTCCTGGAGCCTCCACGGTCCACCACTGCTTCTTGCCGGGCCAGAGTCCCCATCTAGGCTGCCTTTCCCAGGCAGAACCTAGGATCTTAAGACACCTCACTATTTTCTCCTTCTCCTCAAATACAGCAATTCTATTTCTTTAGTTGCTTGATCTTACTTCATTATTTGGAAAAAAGCAGTGGTTTCCATTGAGTCATAATTGGATATGAATGACTGAGAGCCCAGTCAAGGTATATACCGTCTCACAAGTGTTTATAGTTTGAAAGAATAGCCGGCTAACACGAAGGAATGAATTTCTAATGATGGATTTTCTGTACATATTTTTAGTCAGAGGACCTTGATGGTGTCCTTTGAATCACTGCTTACTTTACTCTGCTTCTAAGACATTTTTCCGTTTTTATTTTCCAACTTGGCACTAACACTTAAAGATGAATTCAGTCAAATAAAGAGGGCTCAGTGTGGGTCAACTGGCAGCTCCTGTTCCCAGAATAAAGGATCCTACCCAAAGTCAGTACTTATTGTCACAGATGTCTCAGTCAATGAAAGTCCCCTTCATTTTAACCAAAGGGGCTGGAGGAGAGACTAAAAGAACCACCGATTTGGAAATTTCCAAGGTTCATGAACTTCCTGGGGCCACAGCTGAACCTGGACATGTAGTCTGCAGTTCAGAATTAAACTAGTCTACTCTTTCCTTCAAGACCATGGGCTCAACAGCACTCACAGAGTATCGTGTAAGCACCCGGGGCCGGGGACCAACAGCCTCCTCCCACGAAAGGAGAAGCCCACGTTCTTCTTGGATAGGGATTGAGATCAACTTCGTATGACTCTGCAGGCATGTTTTAGTTACATGCACGTTTTATCACTAGTGTGCTTGGGGTCTATAACCTTTCCTTGGCCAACCTCGGTTTCTGTGACCACTTAGAATTTTACTTGTGTGAAGTGAACTCTGGAGTGGTGAGTTGGAAAACCTCAGTTTTTTCCTCCCTGTGTAGGGAAAAACACAGCCTCCTGCTTCTCTGTGTGTTCTCTGTGAGTCTCCTTTACTACTCACACAATACATTTCACTTCTGGTCACCAAGTGTGTGGGGATTTTTCCCCACACCAATCCATTCTCTGCAACAACAGCTGGTGTCCTACAATTTACCTCAATTCTAGCACTACCTACCTGGAGAGAGCATCAGATCCCACAAGGTTAAGGGCTCAGTCCCACAAGACTGCCCACCCCACACACCAGAGGCCAGTCACAAGCCCAGGTTGTCACTCCTCCCTGGGTTCAATTACTTTGCTAGAGCTGCTCGTGGAACTCAGGGAAATGCTTTTTTATGTTTACCAGTTTATTAAAGGATATGACAAAGATGAACAGCTGGATGAAGAGATATATAGGGCTAGTTCTGGGAGAGTCACAAGCACAGGAGCTTCTGTCCCCATGGAGTTGGGGTGTGTCACCCTCTCAGTGTGGATGTGTTCACCAACCTGGAAGCTCTCTGAATTCCATACTTTTGGGATTTTATGGAGGCTTCCTCACATGGGCATGATCAATTATCAACTCTGTTTCCAGCCCTCCTCTCTACTCTCCGGAGGATGGGCGATGGGACTGAAAATTCCAAGCTTCTAATCATGGCTGGGTCTTTCTGGTGACCGGCCCCTATCCAGGAGCCATCCAGAGTCTCCTCATTAGAACAAAGATGCTCCTAGTCATCTTATCACTTAGGAATTTACAAGGGTTTTAGAAGCTTCATGTCAGGGACAGGGTCAAAGTCAAATATTAGAACAAAAGATCCTCCTAGTGCTCCTATTACATAGGAAATTTCAAGGGTTCCTGGAGCTATTTGCCAGGAACAGGGGTCGGAGACCTATATATATTTTCTATTATCTTACAAATGGTCTCTCTAAGGGAGGGAGGGGAACAGTGTTAAATAATACACTTTCCTTTCCTTCTCTTCCACCTTTTTATTTCTCACCTTTCTATTTCAGCCAGTGGTGGTTGTCCCAGCGCTGTGGCTCTCCCTAAACCCTTGTCCATCTAATATTCCGCTCTGTCTACCTAATTACAAAAAGGTCAACAGAGGATCTCAGTTGCTGAGGGAGTATGTTTTCATTGTAGCTTTAATTGTAAGTGATTTTAATGTATTGTTAGGCCTGCCTTTTCCATCTTCCACAGTTAGTTACTTGGTGCTTGAGTGGGTGTGAATGTGTGTGTTTGTGTGTGCATATACACGGGAAGCCCAGTAGTGAAACTTGAATAAAGTCACTGTTTGGCTCTCATTTCTTTTAACAAGTTATCTCTTCTATACTTTATGGCTTTTTGATATTTTTCAGAATGAAGTAAAGATCATGTTGAATGTGGGGACATCAAGTCTCACCTTGTTCCGTGTTATTCTGAGATATATTAACCCTGGAACTGAAGCAGTATCTGGCCGAGTAACTATTTATCCATCCTGGGCTAAAGCAGGTGGGTAAATTTTTAAGCCTCTTTTGGATTGAGAAATGATGAATTAGTGGAACTTTTTCTCTAATTTTCCCAAAGTTGACCTCCGTGGAAAACATTCAGCTGCCACGTGGTCTAATAGGACCATTCTCCAGGGGCTGTGTCATTTGCTGCCTTTTCCATCTCTAACGTTCTGCTTATCTAAATTTTCCTTTTAAATTGATCATTAACTGTCATTTAAAAAATCTATCCCTTGGCTGAACCCTGTGGGTTATGATATCACCACAGGGCAAAGCTAATGTATAACTCATTCATGGTAAAGTGGGTGTCACCTTTGCAGTGGTATTTGAGAAACCATGGCCTACTGCTCTAAATTCTCCCATTGTTTCAGGCAAACCAAATAGTTGAAGGAGAAGTGGGTGAGGATAGGAATTTTTAAGACAAACGCTCTAAACATGAAGCCCAAGAAAGCTCCAGAGAGGAGCATGCCAGCCTCGTTCAGGGACGAGGGATTCCTGAAGGCAGAGGAGAAGCTCAGTCAGAGGGCAGATCTCATCACAGTCAGAGGCCTGGAAGTCTGTTCTTTGAGGAGCTAGGGCTTCCAACAGTTCTGGAAACAGATTCCAGGAAGCACTAAGACTCCAAAAGGATACAAAATGGCGCCAATGAAAATCTAATTTAGGATAGAAATTTAAGCTTCTTTGTTTAGCATTTACAGCAGAGTCAGACTTGGGGGAAGAAATGAAGCTCCCAAGTTGTCTCAGCCAAGCTTGTGAGGCTGGAGGTTGATGAACTAATAACCCACAGGAAGAACTAGTAAGACTAGTAAACTGGTCTAATGTTATCGATTACAGAGTACTTTAGCATCTGTTTCTTTACATGATAAGAACTTTGTGAACTGAAGAGGGTTGAAGAGGAGGCAGAGCTGAGAGGTAGTCAATTGCCTAAGCACGTGGCTGGTCTTTGTCCAAACGTCCCGATCGTCAGACCCCGACTCTTTCCACTGCCTCCGAGGTGACACTTCCATCAGCAGTTTGCCTTCTCTTTACTCAAACAGTTGGAATACATTCTGGTTCATTTTCTCATTCTCCGGGACGCCGTTCCTAAGCCCCCCTGTCTGAGTCAGGAGCCCCGGTTGTGTATTCCTGTAGTAACCTGTGCCTCCTCCCCAACACCGCTGTCCACACTGTACCGTATTCTCCTGTTTTCTGGTCTGTAACCCCTCACTTCCCCTGTCCCTGCTATTGGGGAGCAAAGCCCGTGCTGGCTGTGTTGACTGCATCCTCCCCAGAACCTAGTCCCAGGCCTGACCCATAGTGGGCCCCACAGATGTTTGTAGACCGGGAGACTGAACGCAAGGATTTGGAGTAAACATTTCTTCTGAATAAATAAAAAGTCTCAATTGGACTCAGACGCAACAGTTTTGTTTGTTCTGAACCTTCTACAGAAGGTCCTCTATTTGTTCAGTGCAGAGGAAAACACACTGCGTCCTGAAAATAATCAAACAGAAAGCCAAAACTTTTTATTTCAAAATGAATGCATGTTCTTTATTAGAAACTAAAAATTTTAAATTACGTATAAACAAAAAGGAAAAAAATAATTTAATATCTAATGTAATATATTGAATAGTTAGTATGTGCAAAGAACTTTTCTAAGCAGTTTACATGCATTAATATAGTCAATCATTTAACAAATTAAAAAATCACTCACAATCCCAGCATAGGCTCTGCTAACATCAAGGTCCTTCTAGTCTATTTTATACATATGCATTCATATGAGTTCTTAAAATTATATCAATAAATCTGATCGGGACATATGATCAGCAAACCATCTTAAACTTTTCAAGATGTAAACTGAATATTAAAAACTGAATATCTAAGGGGCCAGCCTGGTGGCATAGTGGTTAAGTTCAGATGCTCCACTTCAGTGGCCCAGGGTTCACAGGTTCAGATCCCAGGCATGGACCTACATACCCCTTGTCAAGCCATACTCTGGTGGTGTCCCACATACAAAGTAGAGGAAGACTGGCATAGATGTTAGCTCAAGGCCAATCTTCCTCAAGCAAAAAGAGGAAGATTGGCAACAGATGTTAGCTCAGGGACAATCTTCCTCACCCAAAACAAAAAAAAAAACCCTGAATATCTAAAATCATAGTAATGACTGCTAGAAAAATGCCCCAAGCAATTCTTTTTATTTCTGATAGGTGCTGCTCAAAGCAAAGAAATCATCTTCCTGCCGAGTAAGGAGCCAGCCTTTGTCACCGTCCCCGGAAATGGTTTTGCAGACCCATTTTCAATTGGACCAGGGAAATGGATTGCTTGTATTAAGGCAGAAGGAGTCCTGCTGGTAAGAGAGAGTTCTGAGTGGAGATTCTTCCCCCCGTTAAGATGGTCCCCTCCACGGTGAGCCACAGTGACTATAAGATACCAAAATCATAGCTGGTTCCCTTTTAGACACAGGAACCTATGATGACAGTTGCCCTTTCGTGACATAATGACCTAGGAACCAACTTAAACTATCTTTTATATTCTTCCAGCAAGCTTTTCACAAGCAAAAAAAAAAAACAAAAAACAAATTATAACTCATAATGACTCAAAGATATCAAATAAATGCAAAACCTTAATGACCGTATGTCCCACCTTTCAAAACTGTCTTTGGGATTTTTCATCAGGAATCAGAAGGACATCTAAAAAAATCAGCCTCCCTGGGAATTGTGTAGAACGAATCAGATGAAGCTAGAGGAAGAGAAGATCCTAAAATCAGTGAAGTTCTGGGTGGTGGAAAGAGAAGGAAGAGACTGGAGGAGCCAGTGCTTCTCCATGGCGCTTTTCCTGCCTTCTTCTACCTTCAACGTAGGCAATAGTCTCACCAAAGAGATTGCCTTGGACAGAGAACTCTTCATTAAGGAAAAGGCTGTGTCTGTGAACACTAACAGAATAGCCAGAGAAGCCATGGGGCTGTGGGGAGTCCAAGGGATGGAAAACTGCTGTCTGAGAGAGCCCTCTTTGATGCCTGCTTTAGCTTGTAGCAAGGGCTTTCACAATAAAGTCTTTGGCAATACTTGGTTTCATGCACTCAGAGTGGAAAACATAAAGCTCTTCCTTCTGGCACGACCCCTGTGATTGGCTACATTAGCAAACCTTAGGCAAGTCCCTTAAGTCCAAGCCTGCCTCAGTTGCTTCTTCCTTAGAGTCAATGCTTATCCTTACAGGTCCTTGCCCAACCTAGGATCTTACAGAGAAAATGTGAAGGTTTGTGCTGTTCATTGAGTCCCTGTTTTTCTTGCATCTTCTTGGTAGAAAGCTTCGTTGTTTTAAAAAAGTTTAAGAATGTGTCACAGATGTTAGAAATGAGGAAGAGGAAAACTCCTTTGAGGCCAGATACAGATGTCCAATAATGGGTACAGAGTTGGACTAATGGAAAGAAGTTCATTATAAAAGTTATTACATAGGCATGGAAGCTGCTTCATGACATTTAGTCACTGCAGTTGGGTACTAATTCATAGGTATGATTCCATATTATGACCTCATTGTCTCTGAAAATATTTTATTGAGCACCTATTATCAACCTTTACTGTTTTGGGATGTATGGGACCATAAAGTAGTGAGGAGATATGGTCCCAACCTAAGGAAGCTTATTAATAGAACAATAACCACTTTAAAATTAAAACCCACTCAGGTAGTAAGACCACTGAGGTGGACCACTGAGTCCCTACTTTTCCCCTCCCATACATTTCTTGTCTTCTCCATTAGAGACAAATTGAGGTCTGTGAAGAGAGAAAAAGCCTTATGGCCTGTGTATGAGTCTCTCCTTGTGGAAGAAGTTCCCTCCCTCCCTCCCTCTGCAGATAGGCAGTGATGCCAGGGTTGCTGGGAAGCTGTCACACCATCCACGTGTCAGAAGCCCAGAGCTCTGCTCTTTCCTGAAGAGCTGCTTAGCTGAATTTACGTTGTGGGCTTCCTTTGGCACACTCAGTGGAACATGTTCTTCCTCTCGTATCCTGGGACAGGCAGTAGGCCAGTTTCAGTCTATGATTCACCAAGATCACAAAACATCACTTTTTATACCAAGCCAGGCAAGCATCGCTCTGGTGTGGGAACAAAAAGCCATAATATGTGACCTGCAACTCATTGTTCTATAGTGATGAAGGCAATCAGTATTTCAAAGGAATATTTTATCAATTTAGGGTTTATTATTTTTATTTTTGAATTTATAAACAACCCAGGAGAGGCAGTAAAATTTCCCTGAGATTTGAAAATAAAAACGTTCACCTGAGGCACTTAGCTTCAGTGCTGAAAGCATCCGCAATGAGTGTGCTGGTGCACCGTGGGGCAGAACAAGGCAGCTGATGTGGAGAGTTTAACTGGCAAGCTTCACCTGGCTATTATTAACTTAGCTAGCATGTTTGGTTATTTTATTACTAAAGTAGGCCCACCACCAGGATGAGTAATCGTCCTTTTGGTCTTTATTTTCTAGGACTACCTGGTGCTGCTCCCCAGGGACTACTATGAGGCATCTTCGCTGCAGCTGCCAGTCACAGAGCCGTGTGCTGACGCAGGACCTCCCCAAGAGAAGTTAGTATGGGCATCAGGTGCACCATCCAGGTCCTCTAACTCAGGAGCCTTTGGTGCCAGGATTCACAATAGGCCTCAGGGTCACAGCTGCAGCAGGATGCCCTGGATAATTCCTTAATTGTGATTTTTCTCTGTGGCAGTCGACTGTCTTTCACGTAAGAATCACAAAGCATTTTGCACACTGTAGCTGGCCCTTAAGAGTGACTTCCACCCTCTAGCATGTGGAAATGCTGATGAATGCTCAAATAATGTCCTCGAGGTCATGCACCTGGTAAGGGGAAGACCTTATGATAGAATTTGGGTTTGTGGACCTTTATTTCTTCCATTCCTCATGCGGATGAAAATTTACCACCCACTTGCCAAAGTCGGCACTTAGTAAAAGTTTTTGAAGAATGATGAATGAATGGAATGGCTAAGAGTCCTTGGGGATGCTTTGTGTTATGTTCTCAGTTGTAACTGTTGTATTTTGTTGTTTTTGAAGTTGCTTGCTTTACCAGCATTTGCCAGTGACCCGATTCCCCTGTGCCCTGGCTTGTGAGGCCAGACACTTCCTGCTTGATGGGGAGCCAAGACCCTTGGCAATGAGCCAGCCCACCCCCGCACACCCAGTCATGGCGGACCTCAGTGGGAGAGAGGTGGGGCAGCCTTTTATTTACTGTCAAAGCTATTACTACCTCCTGTCTGTGTCTGCTGAAAACCCTTGGCAATATTAGCTTCTCAAATTCAGGGGAACCTGCAAGAATTCCTCAGAGGTATTAATTAAAGCGGGACTGAGTGCTCTGATTCAGCTTAGGGCTGGGTGGTGCACCACACTGAGACATGGTAAGGCTGGTCGTCAAACACTTTCTAGACTTGCCGGGGAACATGGGCAATCACAGAATCCTTTCCTTTAGATTCCCTGGACTTAGAAGGGGGCATCCTCTTCTACTCGATTCAGGGTAAGATCTCTATAAAAGGCTTCCAGAAACTAAACAGCTTACCCTAAAAGGATACAACACTCACTGACTCTTCAGCTCCTTAGGCTAAGCAATTTCTAACAGCTGAATTCCTTGAGCTCAGAATCTGGAACTGCTACACCCCAAGGCGCCTCCCTCATGGCTCACAAGACAGGTTACCACAGGTCTTGGCGTTGCTTTTTTCCAAGAGTTCTTTGAACCTCAAAACAACGTAGGAGTATACTAATTTAAGGTTTGAGTTAGAAGTACTATATATCAATCATAACAATAAGAACGCGCAACACAACACCTCCAAATGAAGACCCTGAAGAAAAGCTTCCTCCACTATATTTCCATTTCTTTTCCATTCCATTTGTACCTTTGAGAAAAATGTTCATTTGGGGGGATTAAATGTGTAGAATGAAAAGGCATATGGTATTAATTCTCACTGAACATTTAGATGTGTACCTTTTTGTAAACTACATTTCTAACATTTTCAAGGTAGCAGTTATAAGATTTTAAGGATATTTCTTAAGTTTAGTCTTTATTTCATTTTATTTTATAAGAATTTTTATTTTACAAAAAATATATACTTATAAGTAAAATATATAGATATGCATAAATAAAAACAAAATGATCTTACTTCCACTCTGTTCTAATACTAACAGACTGCCATATCCCTCCCTACCTGTGCGAATACACACACGCATATGCACATACATACGTGTGTATGCATATACATACATGTATACAGATGCACGTGTGTGTGTGTGTTCCGCAGACAGCAGGGAGGTACAGTTGAGACAGACTAATCTTCAGGAAGTTATGCCAAGGATTCATCAGGAGGTGTCCTTGCCTCTGACTTAGCCCAGAGCCACATCACTGAGCTATGATATCTGCATGATGCATAAAACTAAGCCCTGGGCTGTCCAGTTTTATTTAACAGTCCTTTTTTACTTTTTATCTGAATGCTTACAGACTTGTGTTGTCTAATACAGTAGCCACTAGCCCCATGTGGCTATATAAATTTAAATTAATTAAACTTAAGTGAAGCTAAAAATTCAGTTCCTCAGTTGCACTAGCCACATTTCAAGTGCTCAGTAATCACATATGTCTAGTGGCCACCCTTTTGGACAGCACAGATTGTAGAATATTTTTGCCGTCACAGAAAGTTCTGTTGGACAGCACTGTAATAGATCATTGTACTAAAATTCAGAGACTAAGGGAGTTGGAAGAGGTCTTAGAAATAATCTGATTTCCCGTCCTGTGGAAGAATTCTTTCTACATTATCCTTGTTAGATATTCATTTAGCCTCTGTTGAATACTTAAATTGATGTGGGACTCAGTTCTTCTAGAGGTAGCCTATTCCATTTTTAAATAAACCATAATTATTAGAAAGTCCTTTTTATATGAAGCCAAAATCTGGCTCATTATAATGTCTAACTTTTGGTCATCATAGGCCACCTGGAGCAATGCTGAGTAATCCCTCCTCCATTTTGGAAACCATGGGTAATGTGGTGGTAAGGGAATGGTTCTTGAGTGAAACTGCCTGGGTTCATGTCTTGGGTCACCACTAACTAGCTGTGAAATCTCCCTGGGCCTGAATTTACTAGTATACAAAATGGAGATAAGAATAGTAGCTACCTCATGGGTACTAGTAAATAAGATAATCCACATGGGACTCATTGGGGTGCCCAGCACACAGTGATGGCCCAGTAATTGTAGCCATATTGCTGGTGTGTGTTAGAGTCAGAACTCTGGGCTGAGAGGAAGAGCAATCTACTAAATCTAGCTCATGTGAGGGGGTGTTTTTTCCCCAGAGATGTCTGGCAGGATTCCAAGGGCAGGTTTTGAGTGCATTCAGGTCTCTCAGAAATCCTGGAGGGACAGAGCTGCCTGGTTCTAACAGAGGCCTCCTCTTCTCTCGGTGTGTTTGTCTGTTCACAAATCCTTCTACTGAGTGGCCTCCTTTGCTTACTTGGTAGCTCTTTGTCTCACACACATGCCATGAAGGCTGCTCTGGTCCCACTTCTTTGTTACCTCCTAACCACTTGAGTCTCCCTTCTTTATTCTCTCTGAGAAAGAGAATCTGGAAAGTTCATCTTTTTATGTCAGCCACACCTGTTGTATATGCTGCAAGCCTCTGTGTCTTGTAAATAAATGTATAGCTTGATTTTTCATATTTCAGTCTGATCATCACTGTTTTATGATGTGACTTTAATCCACTTATATTTGTTGTGATTACTGGCATATTTCAACTTATTTTTACCATCTTCTTTACTTTGTTTACTAGCTTTTTATTTGCCTTTTATTTTTCATCGTTTTCTGACTTCTGTTTGTGACAGTTTTCTCTATCTCCCTGATTATTTGGTAGGTATATTTTGTTTTCTAGTTTTTTAGGGGTTACCCTGAACATTTTAACAAGTATCTTTCTTAAGTATAAAGTTTTCCAACAAAGTGTAAAGTTATTCAGTAATTCTGTTCTTTTCTTGTACATGACTTGGACCTTCGCATGCTTATTTACCCATTGTAAACCAACCTCCAACTTATTATTGTGTCTAGAAATTTTATTTTTATTTTCTCATAGACTTACAGTAAGTTTTATCTCAATTCAAATGTATCACATACCCTCCCTCCCTTTCTTTCTTTTTTCTTTCCTCCATTTCTTCTTGGAGACATCTCTCCTGGAATCCTTCATCTCTCCTCTTTACTCCGGAATGTAGTCTCTGCACCTGAGGCACAGCCATCTCCTTAAAATTTTCGTCATCACGCCGCTGTCCTAGATAGTCACTTTTCATATCCGCTGTATTGGATCCTCTTATTCTTGACTATCGGAATTTCCTTTTTTGTTGTTGTTGTTTTTTTGCTTTCTCATTTTGGTAGATTATAGCCTCCTATGGCTTCCTGACAAGGACCACATAGGAGGTACATTTTCTTTTTTCTTGAGACCTTGCATATCTGAAAATATCTTTATTCTACTCTCAATCTTAATTCTTACTTTGGTTAGATATAGAATTCTAGGTTGGAAACAATTTCTCTCCAGAATTTGATGACATTTTCCCATTGACTTCTAGCTTCACGTGTTGCTGTTGAGAAATTACATTCTGTTCTCAATCCTTTGGCTGCAACTTGCTTTCCCTTTTTCTTAAAGCTTTTGGAATCATCTCTTTATTTCTCGTGTTCTGAAATTTCACAAGGATGTGCCTTCATATAGGTAGTGTGTCATCTAGTGTGCTGGGCTCTCAGCAGATCCTTTTAGCCTGGAAAGTCCTATCCATCATTCTGAGAAACTTTGTTGAGTTATTTCTTTGGTAATTTATTCCTTTATCTTTAATCCAGATTTTCAGTCTCTTTATCTTGTTTTGTGCTTTGGGAGACTTCTTTGGTCTTTTCTTCCAACCCCCACCCCAACCCTGCACACACACACAGAAAATTTAAGTTTCAGCTTTCTCTGGTCTCATTTGTTAACATCTGTTTGCTTTCCAGCTTCCAAAATTGTGTTGATTTCTTGGTCTGTTCTTTTCTTCTTCCCTATTCTCTTTTTCTTTGTAGGTTTATAATTCAAAAAATACTCTTATTTGGGGGGATTTCTAAAAGGAAGTATCAATAAATATGTGTATTTAATCTATTATATTTAACCAGATGTCCTAGGATGGACTTTTATTTGTGATATTCTGAAGTTACATTATGATGTGTTTAGGTGTGGATTTATTTTATTTATCTATTTAGTGCTCAGGATGCACTTTCAGTATGAAGATTTATGTCTTTCATCCTGAGAAATTCTCAAGTATTATCTCTTCAAATGTTGTTGTCCTGCCATTCCTTATATTCTTCTTTTCTGGAAATCAGACTGGACGAATGGTAGAGCCTCTCAATCTGTCTCCAAACTGCTCTTTCGTATTTTATATCTCTTTGGCTCTTTCTGGGTGAATTCCTCAAGACTCTCTTAGAATATGTGAATGTTCTGTTTCACTATCACCAGTTTAGGGTTTTATCCAGCCTATTGATTCAGTTTAATTTATACTTTTAATCTCAAAGGTTTCTAATTGGCTTTTTCTCATACTTATTTTTCTTGTTTTCTGCCAATTTTTGTTTTATAACTTTGTTAACTTTTTAAGGAGGTTTCATTTATCTTTTTGAGTATGTTAATGCTCCTGGAGCAGGTATATTTCAGAAATCAGAATTCTTAAGATTTTAAAAAGATAAAATGGTACATGGGCACACCTGCACATGTGCACACGCACACACACACACACACCGTCTCCACTGGGGTCCTAGGCAACACCCTATAATCAAACAGGTTAATATTTCTCCAATGAAAAACATGAATAGGCACTCCAAGGGAGATACATAAAGACTATGTACGTGGACTTGTATCAGTTCAAGTCAGATTTTGCCACCAAGTGATGACTGGTTAGGTTAGGTTAGGTTTTGCCACCAAACAAGTTACAAAAAAGATTCGCTTTTCAGAGTTTGGGGATTTCAGCTTAGGGACCACTATACTTATTTTAAAGTCTTTGTCAGACTATTCCATAGAGTTTGTCTCATCTAGCGTGAACTCATCTTCTAACTGATCATATTGTTGCTTATCTTTCTTAACATTAGATTTATTAATGTTTCGAAGGCTAATTTTGTTTGTAGGCATATTGGCTTATTTTAAATGAGAAGTTTTTACCTTTCCCTTTTTCTCTACACCCATTTCAGCCTATTATTTTTGCAATGTATTACCTAGTCCTCTGGACCCTTAGCCTAGAGCCAGGCATTACAATGTGCCACCTCTATTGTTGTGATCCTGGGGGTAGCATAGATTTAGACACTGAGCCAGTGAGTGGCTTAACTCAGTTTCTTGGTCGTGAGGCTGCATCTTTGATCTTTGATTCCCAATTCGTCAGCTTTTTATAAAGCCAAAACCCAAGTGGTAGATTGTCAGCAATTTTTTTCCACCTTTTCTTGATTTGAGGGAACCCATATCTTTGGCTTCAAAAAATGAGCCTGGATCTGGCTGCTGTCTTATGGAGCATCTTCAGTTCTCTTTACTCTGCATGAGCTGAATTGTTGACCAAAACAGCCTGCTTCCAGACCTGGAGGTCAGCAAGCCTATAACTTCAGCCCCAGTGCCGTTTCTAATTTTTCTTTTACTTTCTACTATTCCATCGTCTGTTTACCTTTAATTCCAAATATATTTTTTTGTTTTCCTTTTAAAACATTTTATTTATAGTTGCTATCTTTTGGAGCAGGAGGGGTATAGCAAATGTGAATTTACTGTGCCATCTGAACTGGAAGTCACCCACACATTTTAAAAATGCTAAATTCTGGGGCCAGCCCTGTGGCCAAGTGGTTAAGTTCACACGCTCTGCTTTGGCAACCCAGGTTTCACTGGTTTGGATCCTGGGCCAGGACATGGCACTGCTCATCAGGCCATGCTGAGGCAGCGTCCCACATAGCACAAGCAGAGGCCCTCACAGCTAGAATATACAACTATGTGCTAGGGGGCTTTGGGGAGAAGGAAAAAAAAAGAAGATAGAAGCAGATGTTAGCTCAGGCACCAATGTTTAAAAAAAATTTTTTTTATGCTAAATTCTATCCTATTATTATTAAAACTGCCCCCCCCCCCACAATCCTTCAGCCACTGCTCCATAACTCTTCTACTCTTCACAGCCAAACTTCTCCAAAGACCTGCTTACACTCACTATTTCTAATTCTTTACCCTCCACTCACACCTCAACCCACACCAGTCTGGCTTTCGCCTCCCTACTTCATTATTTATTTTTTTTTTTTACCAAGGTTTCCACTGATATCCTTGTCACTAAATCCAGTGGATATTTTTTAGTCCTCATCTACTCGTTTGTTTAACTTCTCAGCAGCTTTCAATACTTGTTTCTCTTTCCATTTAAAAACACTCTCTTACTTTGTTTTCCATAATTTAAGAGTAGTCTGGTTCTCTTCCTACCTCTCTGGCTGCTTCCTCAAAATATCACATGCAGCTCATCCTCTTCTGTGTATCCGTTGAATGTGGGAAATTGTCAAGGTTCAGTCTTAGCTCCTGTCTTGTTACTCTATATTCCTCCCTAAGCAGTCTCATTCATGCCTATTGTGTTAGATACCAACTCTACACAGATAACTCCCAAATTGGTATGTTCAGTCATATCTCTCCTTTTATATGCAGAGTCGCATACCCAACTTCCTTCTTGATACCACCTTTTGAATGTCTCAAAGGGATCTCAAATTCTGTTTTAGTGTACCCTTCCTAAGTAAACGGTGCCACCATTCATCTAATTGCATAAACCGGAATTCTTAGCATCATCTATGACTTCTCCCATGTCTCCCACCAAAGCCAACCTATCCCCGAGTCTACTTCCCAAATTTTTCTTGAGTATCTCCACTTCTCTTCTTCTATCTTTCTTGTCCAATACACCATCATCCTTTATGAGGATCTCTGCAGTAACCTCCTCATTAGCTCACCCACATCAGCTCTTGCCCATTGCATCTCCCAATCCCTTCTCTATACTATCGTCAGCATAATCATTTTGATAGAAATATCTCATCATCACTGACTTCTTGCCCTACCCTCACACACACACAATTGGAATATTACAATAACATCTCATTGCTCTTAGGATAGAGACAAAAAATTTTAATGCCGTATAAGGCTGGCTTTCCTACCTTCTAATTTTATCATGCATCCTCTTCCTCTCTGTTCCTCGCCACTGTGGCCTGCATTCAGTCTCTTGGACCTACATGATATGCTACCCTACAGCACTGTATGTCATTCCTCCTGCAGGCTGTTCCTTCTACATGAATTCGCTTCCCTCCCCTCATAGCCTGGTCATCTGTTCCTTGTCCTACAGTACTCAGCTAAGCTGTTGCTTCTTCAGGGAAATCTTCCCTTCCATGCTCATCTCCCTGACTAGCTCAGGCAGCCCCTTACATATTCCCATAGCACTTTTTCAGAGCATTTGTCATACATGTAATTTCACGTTGTATTTGCCTAATTATCTAATTATTTGAATAAACTCTGTTTGAAGGCAGAGACCAGGTCTGTCTTGTTTCTCATTGTATTCCCATCACCTTGCTGGTGGGCTGGCATAGAGTAGGTGTTTAATAAGTATATGTTGACTGACTAATTTTGAATCCCCATTTTGACATGAGACATGTTAGTTATTCCTCTTAGCTTTGTGTAAGCAGCAGATTTGATAAACTCTTCTTTTATGCCTTTATCTTGAAATACTGATAATAAGGTGAAGGCAATTCTGTACCATAAAACCAGAAAGATTCCTCTAAGTTAACACTGGTTCCATTAAAGTTCCCTTTTTTAAAGATAAATAACTTATAACAAAGAACAAACAGTAAAGTTCCTGTTTGCCGTCTTTTGTGTTTTATCTGAGTTTCTCAAAACCCACTTTAGCATCAAATATATTTTACACCTTTCCAACATTCTTGCAAAAGTCAATTCACAGGACTCAGAGTGGAAAGAGTAATAGAAATTTATAATAGAGTGCTATGATAGAACTGGCAGGCAATAATAACTTCTAGAAGAAAGCTCAATCCATCCTTGGCTTGTATGTGTTTTGTGGTGGGGTAAAAACAGACAAGCCCTTGTTTGGACATGCCCAGGGGAGAAATGCTGGTAATAACCTCCCCACGTGGACCAATGGCAGTGCCTTATTTCACTCTATAACCCAGAGTAGAAAAGTGGTGTGGATAATCCACATTTTTTCACTGAGGGAAGTCTTTCTATTATTTAAGTGATAGAAAAATCACTGTGGAAAATAGCAGTTGTGTGGTGCAGAGCTGCACAGAAGGAAGAGTAAATGTGAATTTCCTAAAGGCAAGGGGCAGGAGATTTTAATTAAGTGTGGCTTAATTAAAATCTTTAATTAAGTGTGGGCCTAAGCTTATGGGCTGAAGTGGGTTAAACTGCTAAGGAATGTAGTTCTAATATTGGCCCAGGTATTAAATATGCACACACACTTTGACCCGGCAATTCTGCTTCTAGGAATATTACAGAAATGCTAGCATAAGGATATATGTATATGCAAGGCTGATCATATAGCATTATGTCTTGTAGGGAAAATTAGAGACAACCTTAGTGCTCATCATTAGGGGATCGGCTAAATTATTTTATATTCATATTATGGAATGGTAGGCAGTCATTAGAACAATGTAGTATATTCACATATACTGATATAGACATATGACATACTGTTGAATAAAAAAAGCAAGTCATGGCAAAAAGCAAAAATCATCAAAGTTTATATAATGCTTATGACATGCCAAATACAGTTCTAAGAGCTCTTCACATATTAATTCACTTCATTGTCATAATAATCATAAGATGTGGTACTATTGTTATCCTCATTTTTACAGAAGAGGATACTGTGTTAAGTAACTTGGATACAGATGTTAAATAACTTGCTGAAGATCACACAGCTGGAGGCAGCATGACTCCAGACTCCAAGCTCCTAAGTGATAGGCAAGGTCAGGAGTGGGCATACTTTTTCTGTAAAGGGCTAGGTAGTAAATATGTTTGGCTCTGTGGGCCATACAGCCTCTGTTGCAGCAACTCAGCTCTGCCGTGATGGTGCAAAAGCATCCATGATTGCCTACCATGAGCACAGTTTTCCCTAAAAAAAAAAAGTATATGTGTGTGCGTCTTCATGCATAGCAATGGTTTGGAAGTATGAAAACCTAGTTATTACTAGTCATTATCCTAGGAGCAGGGTGTGTGTGTCACTTTATAATATTTCCATCTTTATAATTTAAAGTTTCTTGTTTAATTAAAGAATAGTTAAAGAACTTCAAGGCATACTTCCATTCTTTTTATCTCCCATTGGAAATTCATTTTTACTTCAAGTTTTGGTGTGTCTTGTGCCTTGAGAAACAAGGCAAATATACGGGTAGAAAGAGTAGAAGCCCCTATAAGTAGGGTTGCCAGATTTAGAAAATAAAAATACAGGATGCCCCATTAAATTTGAATTGCAGAGAAGCAAACAATAATTATGTGAGCATCCTGTGTTTTATCCAGCATCCCCACCTATAGGACCACATTTCTTACTATGATGACATATAAAATTATTTCCAGGATTCACTCAGCCCTATTTTCACCGTTGCCTATGTAAATGCATCCATACGTTTCACACTTGTCTCCTCGGGCTCTCTGACAGGTGGAACTGCGCTTGCGGCTGCGGGTCCCACAGGTTGGCCGATACGTGCTGCTGGTTGAGTATGCCACAGAAGTAGACCAGCTGTCTGTGGTTGATGTGCACATGGAGAGTTCCGGGTCTGTCCTGGCAGGCCAGGTGGACATCTACAGCTGCAAGTACAGGTAATCAGTCCTGCCCTGTGTCTCCCTCTGTCACTGAACAATCAGGAAGTCTGCTTTGGGAACTTTGGTTATTGTCTGGATTGGAAAGCTTTTTCCTTTTTGAGGTTGTCAACTTAAAAAGTAAATTGGCCAGTTGTTTTACCTGCAAAACGAGTTTATTCAGGAACAACCAAAAGAATTGCAATTTCAGATATGCTGGCTATGGCAGATCATAAGCAAATCCAGAGAAACAAAGGAAGGGTTTGCATTTATAAAAGAAAAGGGGGAATTGGCAGAGGCTGTAATAAACAGAGTCCAGTGGAGGAAACTGGACGTCAGAAGTGTGGAGGCTTCTCATTGGTTGGGTTGCTTCAGTCTCTCATTGGCTGGGCTGTTGCCGAGTGGGAGAGACATCTTCCTTCCTCCTGCTGAGATAGTAAAGTAGTCGCACTTCCTGTTGGAGATGCCTGTGTAGGTTTCTTCCTGAGAGCTCCCCCTACAGGCCTTCCTGACTCCAATTCAGCTGAAGTTTCTTTTTTTAATTTCACAAGGCCAATCTTAAAAACAAGCAGGGGACTAGTTGTGGGATCCAAGGTCACCCCCAGTGTGGGTATTGGGAGGCTTCTCCGTGGGCAGTGTCTTGAAGATGTTGCATTTTCTTTAAAAGCTGTATGTTCTTCTTACCATTTTGGCTCAGATTCACATGAAGCAGCGCCATTTTTATTTTATTCTCTGTCACCCCTGTGTGGAACAGTGAACTCAGTACAGTGCTTTCACCTCAAATGCTGTGGAGAGTACATGGGTGCGTGACATAGGGGAAAAGACTCATTCTCTGTCATACCTGTCTTCACAACACATGCTTCAGAACTGGGGATAATTAATGTTTGATGATTGTCAGGTGAAAAATAATTTGACAAACGATTTTAAAATTCACCCTGATGAAGTTCATCCCTTCCAAGAGCTCTGACAAGGATTTATTAAAAATTGTTTTCTTTGCATAGTGTCTCGAGATGTATGCAGATGTTCAGAGCATGCTTTAATTAAAGAATTAGTGCAAGGAGTGTTTCCACGTGAGATTAACTGTATGACAAATGGTACTGGAAGTCAGAGTCTCTTGAGACAGCAGGTAGAGGACTGCAAGGAACCCACCCACTTCTTGGCTGAGGCCTTGAAAATTTTGTTACCTCTGCTTTCATGTTGCTTTTTGTCAAACCCAAGATGACCTGAAGTAGTGGGACATTTTCCCTGTTTTGCAAATGAAAGACTTTGAAAGAGTTACTTTTAGTAGCTTAGAATGGAAACTTTTATGAGACTTGATGAAATGGTTATTGAATTAACATCACACTTCAGCGACTCTAAAAAAGAAACTGTGAAAGCTTCTTTTAAAAATCTTATTAAAAAATCTAATCTGCTCTTATCTCTGGCATGATGATAAAAAAAACAAAGACTATAATTGCATTTGGATTTTTAATAAGAGCACCAGATGGGCCATAAAAGTTTTGCAGAATGTTCTGTCGTTATCTGAAAATAGTAGTTGCATCTAGATGTGAGGTCAGCAACCGCTGGAATGTACACTCCCAGATGGGTGGGTCACCTCGCCACCTGAGTTCTGGAGCCTGTTGGCTACATGGCCTGGAGCAGATCTCCATACCCCATCCATCCAAGTCCTCCCTCCAGTTCAACTCTCTCACTGCTTCCACCTTCCAGATCACGTGGCTTCATCCCTGCCCCACAGGATGCAAAGTGGAGATGGCTAAAGGGACAGGAGGAAACATTCATAATGACCCTGGTGACTCTTTGAATCATCTCAGCAGAACCTGAGAATATCTATGCCAAGCGGAGGAGTGATTTCAAAACTAAAGAGAGAGAGGACACCCTCCTGGAATTCCTTAAGCCATAAGCATTGTTTCATGGCCTTTGTCTGAATGGCATTTTGGGGGAGAACTGCATGATATTCTGCAGATCGTTTTGGCTCCGGACATGACAACACCAAAGTTCTCCTTTGCCAGTGTCTGTCTGTCATTAAGAATACCAAGACAGTATTGTGTTGGGCTAGGAATCATTTTTATTGTATTTAACCAATCCCAGGAAAGTCCCATGGTGTTTTTTCACTTGTCTAAAATATTTGCTTTTTCTCCACTTTGGCTGTCATGTGAACGAGCGAAAATGAACAGGCTACAAGTACTGGAATCCAAAAATAGGTGGCATTGGAAAAGATTTGACCTGTAAAAACCTGTTTCAAATGACAAGCCCTTTTACCGTTGCAGCTTTCCCAGCATTTCTCAACTGAGTTCTAACTGTGTTGTCAAAAAGCAATATGCCAGCAGAAAAGTAGCGGTGCTAGTGGGAATACCACTTTTCATCATAGTGCTGTGATCAATCTGGTCTGCCCTCCATAAGGGATGTGATTCATTAATGATTAAATCAATTCACTTATTACTGTTGGTCTATTCTTAATAAGAATGTCGTAGAGGATAAGGATAAAACTAAGCCTAAGGCAATCGCTTGATATAGTTAACTCCCAAGATTATGCTTGAAGCCAAAAGGAATGCATTTTAATTGACACACACATTCACACCCCCACACACATGCACGAAAGGGAAAAGAAAAGGACTATTTATTCAGTTTCTAATATATGCTACAAAGTGTGCTTGGCTCTTTCTACACCAAAAAAGTCGTTGCATAAATTGTTTCAAATATTTCCCAGAGATGGTCGTTTTCTTTCAGTATGTCTCTAGTTCTAAATTATATCTACAGACAGGAAAGTTGCTACAGCGTATGAAGTCAGAAAATTCCTCAAAAAATACTTCGTTTGTGGGTTTTACCATTAGAGTATATTCTTTGGTTCAAAACTGTGACCTTTTCAAGGTTCCTGAGCTCTGTGTTTCATCTGATGGCATGGAAGGAAGGAACACCACTGGTAGAAATGAGGAAGGAGGAACAGCCAGAGCTTCCAAAAGCAGCTCTGGGTTTCTCAGAGCTGGTGTAAGGCCAGCTGCACTTACTGAAGTGGCCTGGGATGTCATTGTGAGGTCACTGGGCAACTTTAATCGCCAACAGTTCCAAGGATATTGTTAAATTTCCCAGAAGGTTGTGCCTTAGAGATCAGACATGACTGACCCCGGGGCTCTTTCTTCCGATGACTAAACCAAGTATTCCATAAAGCCTGATGGAAAAAGTGAGCAAGGCCTTTAGCTCTGAGAGTTTTAGCTTGGACCACAGTGAGAAGGTTATTTTCCCCTTAGGGATTGGGGGCAGCATCCATCTTAAACTCGTCGTGCAGAAAACTTCACTATTGGCCACCCGGCTATAAACAAGAGAAACTGAAGAGCAATGTTACCCCATAGGGAGATGCAAAGTGAGGGAGACCAGGGGAGTTAGGCTGAGCCAACTCTGTTCCCTCTTGCAGTGTCCTCTGCCGGAGTGCTGTGACTGATGGCAGGAGCCGCATCCCCGTGTATGAGCTGTTAGCAGATGCAGACATTCGGCTCAAAGCACGTATGGCCCGATTCCTTCTGGTATGCTTCTGTTTTGCCCATTGAATTTTAGAAGCATTTGGTTGATATCTGGGTTTTTAAAAAGCTTATTAAAATTTTGGCTGGGTTTGCACTACATCTATAAAATTAACCTGTGGAGAATTGCCAGTTTTATGATGTTTATTCTTCCCAGCTAGAAATCTGTCTCACCTCTTCATTTGTTTGAGCCTTTTCTATAATGCCCAATAAAGTTTAGTCATCATATTTGAACACATCTCACAATTAATTTTCCTTAATCTTTATTCATTGTTAGTATTATGAATGAAACACCATTTGTTATTGTATTTCCTAGTTTATTATTGCTGGTGTATAGAAATGCTGTTAGTTACTGTTTATTTTCTTTCCCATTTTACTATTTTATTACATCTATTAGTTTCTTAGCAAATTCCCTCCAAATTTTCAAGGTTGTAGTCACCCAGTATTTTTTTCCACACTATTGTTACTCTGTTTCAAAAAGGGTATTATTCAGTTAATTAGATATATACTATTAAGATTTAAAATGCCAAGTTTGGCAGATTAAATACCCTTCATGCCCACGCTTTTAATAACACAGCTTAAATATTGAGAATTTTGGTAAACAGAGACAGTGGGATCTGGGCTAGGAAGGCATGGCCAGATTTACGGTAAATATCTCAGGGATCATGAGATTCTCTCGGTATGAAGCAGCTTCCTGTTACTGCTAATGTTAAACATGTATCACACTCTGGGAAATGCCAGGCAGCCTTTCTAGTGTATTTTAAATATTTGTCCTTGACGACATTAAAATTTGAGCTCCCTCTTAAGAAGCACCTGGAATTCAGTTTTTAAAAATTATTATATAAATTATATGCTAATTTAAGACATTTGAAAAAGTTATGTCTCTCTTTTTAAACATAACAATCCAGGTGAATCTTAACCTCTTCATCTTTGGAAATTATAATGGGGCTGAATCTTCATCTTTTAAACATCAGTTTGCCCTTTCGAAATAGCCGAATGTCATTCGTAGTCAAGGCTGACTAGAAAGTAGGCTCCGTGAGGGCGGGGGTATTATCCATCCTGGTCTTGCAGGATTCCCCAGTCTGAGTGCCTGGCATATAGCAGATGTTCAATAAAAGTTTTTGTTGTTACTGAATAGCTTTGTGATCAAGCTGGTAATACAGTTTTGACTTAAAATGAAACGTATTGATCTGTATGACACCACTCATAGGTGGTAGTTAACATATGGACAAAGAGAACTGATGGGTGGTTGCCAGGGGAAAGGGGGGTGGGGGGAGGGCACTAGGGGTGAAGTGGTGTACCTACAACATGACTAATAATGATGTACAACTGTAATTTCACAAGGATGTTAACTTTCATAACCTTAATAAAAAAATGGAAAAAAAATTGAAACGTATTGATAAGTTTATGACTGAATTTGTTGTGTGATTCAAAAACTAGCTCTAGAGACAGTTTCTTCAACAAAGTCCAAATGTGCCTGAGATACGAGTCACCCTCTGAGTCCTTTATCATAGAGAAGCATGTTTAGCAGGAGCAGCCATCTCTCTGAACAGCAGGCTCCCTGGCTGCCCGCCATATCCCCCCTCTGCCTGCCAAGGGATCTGAAGAGCCAGCATCGGCCCAGGGCGGGAGAGAAAACAGGCACCAAAAGTCACTAACAAAGAGTTGTTTGCAAACTTTTATTTGATTTTGTTTATTTATATAATTATTCCAAGAGCAATTTAGTCCGTGATCCTGTATAGCAGTAAAAAGGATTTGTTGCACATAATGATGCCATAGGGAGTGCCATCCTGCAATTTTTACTACTTTAAAATAACAATTATAATTTCTCTGGATGAATTCTTTACTTAACACCTTTTTTAAAGAGGATGTTTGACTGTACCATTGGCTTTGCTGATAACACGATGTACCTTTTTGCATTGTGTTTGCTCAACAGCATCAGATTTGTATCATACCCGTTGAAGAATTCTCAACTGAGTATTTGAGACCTCAAGTCAGATGCATTGCCAGTTACGGGCGATTCATTAATCAAAGGTAGTGTGTTTCCTTCCCTTCTGCCTTGTTTATGCTCTGAGTGATACTGTAACACTTGTAAGGCTACAACTTTATACTTAACTTCAGAAGTAACAAAAAACAGCTACATCATTTACCCCAACAGTCTTTCCAGAATTCCATAATAACAGGAAACTGACACAGAAGCACCTGGGGGAAATAGTTAAGCTTCGCCCTCGAGGGCAGTTAGAAATTCTGAGTTCTATTCTGAGCCTTCACAAAGACTCACTTTGTTCCAATCCTTTAATCTTGGTGTCTGAGGCTCTTCATTTTTAAAAAACCATGAAAATAATGACCTATTTCACAACTATGCTATGAGAATTAGCAAGGATTATTGGGGTTTGGGGAGGGTTGTTTTGATATAGATTCAGAAATAATTTATAGACACAGTCATGAAACTTTGTGCATATGGTTAAGAGTATAGAAACCACCAAGACAATGAAATCTGGCCATGCCTAAAAGAAATGATGTGTATTTGTTGTCTTTGTTTTTGTATAATTTTGTGTCACCATTTATGTTCAGAGGTGAATAGTAGTGTTTCATTGCATTGATCTCACTTAGTGAATTTCAGTTCTAGAAAGGGAAGTTCCAATAAGTTTCTGTCTAGCTTACTTTCCTTCAGAATTAAGATTTGCTTTCCGTTTTAGCTCATTGTATTGAGCAGATGGCTGGAATACACTTGGCCAATTCACTGCACGCAGTATCTATGTATAAAGATCTCCACAATCCTGTGGTTCTCTCGAGACTGGATCCTTTTGCTGCTTACAGGGTCTTAAACTCAGAGTCTGTATCTTCATCAATGGACAGTTCTTCCAATTTTGGTCGTGTTTTAATATTCTATTTTTCAGTGCCACTTGTGTCTCCCTGGCCCCTGAAACTCCTCCCACAGCACTAATTTTGGATCTCCCTAGTGGTGAGTCTTACCCTCTCCTGCCCCAGGATCCTTCACCTTCTGCCAGTGTTGTTACTGGAGTCACCTTGAAGGCACCACAGGTAGGACTCCCCTTGAGTGTATTGTTTCTAAATCAGTGGTTCTCAAAGTGTGGCTCTAACCATAGCATCCGCCTCACCTGGGTACTTGTTAGAAATACAGATTTGCAGGCCCCACCCCAGAACTACTGAATCAGAAACTCTGGGGGTGGGACCCAGGGATCTGTGTTTCAACAAACCCTCCAGGGGATTCAGATGCCTCTAAAGTTTGAGCACCCCTACTCTCAACTGAGGAGAATCCCAGACGTGAGGCAGCCAGTTAATCCTGTCTGTGACCGCCTCACCCTGATGCTCTTTCTCTTTCCTGCGTCTGTGTCTACAGTCATTTGGCAGTTTTTCATGGTCCATCTTGTGATGCCTCGTATTTTCATGGGCTACTGCTATTTCACACTGTTGAGTTTATTGATTATCTTCCCGAGTTGGAACGTAAGCACTTTTAGAAAGCTGCTGTGGCTAACAAATTGTTTTGCATCCCTAACTGTACCAGCACAGTACCTTGCAGGCAGGACATTCTCATTTCTCATCAATTGATTAATCATCTAGAGCACAAAGATGAAATATAGTAAGGGAACGCATTTTATTCACTGTAAACTACAAAATTGCAGGACTTAATGTTTGTTCTGAATATTATGTCTTTTTAATCCTAGAGATGTTTCCTGTCAGTTCACATTGGATCGAGTTAGGAAATTAACAGGATCTGAGAAAGACAATTTAATAAGATCCCATACGGGAAAGGCAGCCTAGAATAGTAGGGGAAATGAACTGAAATCGCAGTAGAGTTCTAGTCCTCGTTCTGCTGTCAGAATTGCGTATGACCTTTAGCAAGTTACCTACCTTCTCCAAGTCACTGTTCTCTGGAAGATAATTTTTCATTGTTGTTGTTATTCTTGTAGTTTTTTTGAGGGGTTGAAAAGACTTATTACTCACATAGTGAGGCTTTTTGGGGAGAGCAGGGCTCATACTCAAGCTTGAGCAAAAGTTGGGCTTGGGCAGGGGGAGGGGTTGGGGGGGAGTCCAGGGTGCCGGCTCCCTGTCCCAGGGTCTAGAATTTGTGTGGTTGGAACTTCCCACCTGTGCCAAGGAATGAGCACCGGGGCTTTCTTGCTGGCTTGTCTAGGTGCAGGGCCAAAGACGGAAGGTGAGTGATGGACTGGAAAACTGTCCATGGTCAAACATCAAAAATGGAGTCTGACTCTCTATTATATGGTTATTACAAGTAGTCCTCGAGTGCTGGGAGCATTCTGGTACAGCCTTTTGGCAAACCTACTGTACACTCCTAGGAGTGCAGTTGCTCAGTTATGTGTTCAGCTTTGGTGGACACTGCCAGTTTTCCAAAACGACTGGACCAAATCACGCTCCCTCCAACATCACTTGTGGTTGTACCACAGTCTGCAGCTGAGAAACATTTGGTTTGTTTCCAGTGTTTGTGATTACAGGCTAAGCTGCTATAAACATTTAAGTGAAGGTTTTGTGTGAACATAGATTTTCACATCACTTGGGTAAATACCTAGGTTGTTTTGGTTTTTAACCTCTAAATATCCTGTGATTCTAATTATACGTAGCTCTGCAGCTTGAGGAGATTTTTTTCCTCTTTCTTCCTCCTAGAACCAAATGACCCTGAGAGGACTTGTCCCGCACGGGGGCCGATACGTCTTTGTCATCCATTTTTATCAGCGGGCACACCCAACGTTTCCTGCGCAGGTGTCGGTGGACAGAGGGCGGCCGCGGGCAGGTGAGCCACAGCAAGCATCCCGTGGCTACCCGCATGGCCTGTCCTTGCAGTGGTCTGACAGAAACTCCGCTCTCCCTGTCCCCAGGTGTCTTTCGTGCCTCTTTTTGCCCCCATGTGCTTGGCTGCTGGGACCAAGTGATCGCTGAAGATCAGGTTGAGTTTGACATCTCAGAGCCTGAGGTGGCCGTGACTGTGAAGGTTCCAGAAGGGAGGTCCTTAGTATTGGTGCGTTCTCCTTGTCCCTCAGCTTGCTCCTTATGGGGTTGCCTTGGTTAGCTGTTCTGTCTGTCGTTTGGCTCATGGCAATAATTCCTGCAAGGAATTAAAGTCATATTTATAGAAAAAGGTTTAAATTGCAGCCTCCATTTTTTTTTAATAAAAGGGAGTATGACAGTTAAAATCAAGGGAAATCAGAATAACAGAGAAGCAAATAGGAAGAAAAAGCTGCCCTGCGATAAGCTCTGGTGAGCGTCTCATTCTGCAGCAGCCCCTCCTCACTCCTCGTCTGGCTGGTTTCTCTCTGAAGCACTTAACACTCCTTTGTTTTTAAAACTTTCTTTTTTGGTTTCCATAGCTACTTTCTCTTGGTTTTTCCCACTTTCTCTGGTGCTCCTCCAGTGATTTTCCCTTTCCCGTCATCCCCATATGTTGGAGTTCCCTCGGTTCAATGCTGAGCCTCCTTTCTTTCAGTTCCCTTTGGAAACCGTCATCCGTGCCTGTTGATTCTGTTCTCTCCTCTGTGGAAGTGACACCCACATCTGAGAATTCATCTCTGATCTTTCCTGAGCTTCAGGCCCAATGTGGGTCCATCTGCTGTATATCTCGATAGCCAGAGGTCTTACAAGTCCCTCAAACTTAGCCTGTTACCT
This sequence comes from Equus quagga, assembly GCF_021613505.1. Lineage (NCBI taxonomy): Eukaryota > Metazoa > Chordata > Mammalia > Perissodactyla > Equidae > Equus > Equus quagga. The sequence continues at coordinate 48,524,799 of NC_060275.1, read as the reverse complement.
GCACAGCCCCCACACCCCCTAGTCTGTTCATTGCCTTGGTTGATAGGATGGTGATCTATGTACCCAATGCTGGTACAGCCTTCCAGAGAGCCAAGAAGCACTGCCCAGGCTCTGCTCTGTGGCCCTCTAGTTCCTTGCTCGTGCCTCCTTCTTTCTCCAAGGCTGTCATCTTCCTGGGGATAGAACCTGACTTTATTCTTTGTACCCCCTGTGCCTGAATACCGCCTGGTGTGTGGTGCCTGGCAAATGTTTATTGAATTGAATAACATGACAGCAATAGACTCTGTAAGCTGCAAGTTGGTGAGTAGTTGACAAAGATGTTTTGACCTTTCCTACAGCATTTGTTACTGGCATAGTCTGATTTATACGGGTACAGAGAACCAAACAGTACTTTTAAAGACCGGGGCTATAATTATCCATGATAGAGTTTCAGAGAGGATATAAACTTCAGGGGCAAGCCACAGTATGAGTTTCCCCTTTGGTGCTGCCCTTGCAGTTTGCTCACCTTTAAAAATGCAAAATAGCAAGCCCTGGAGATCCAGAGGCATCCCAGGCATGGATCACGTGGGGCCCTGGCCACCCTAACAGGCCCCTCCTTACCCCTGAGGTCTTCTGTCCCTGCCCAGCGCTTGAGGCTGCTGCTTCTGTGAGCCACACTCCAAGGGATCTGCCCCTGCACTCAGTATCATTTCCTACATAGGAACTGTGTGTTGAGCCTTTAACACTGGCTTAGGGTTGTTTCTTGTGACTATTTTTCATAAATCCTGTTTCATCTGGTCTTGGACTTAATGATAAATGACGTCAATCTTAGCACAGAGAAAGTGTAATGCATAGCTGTTGGTGTGCCCTGTTATTGGAAATCCAAAGACATACTAATGGGTTTCCTTTAGGTCCGTGTTCTAGTGGTGCCTGCGGAGAATTACGATTACCAAATACTTCATAAAAAATCAGTGAACAAGTCATTCGAGTTTATCGCCAATTGTGGAGGAAACAGTTTTTATACGGAGTAAGTATCACTTTGTGGAAAGGCCCTGGAATGCATGAGGCTTTCCCCCAAGGGAGTAGCAGTGAGTCCCGGGTCTGGGGATGGAGATGCTCTTCCTCTGCACACACCATCCTACAGCACACCTCACCAGGCACATCTGGGCAAGATTACTGTTCTCAACCTGGATCTCAACAGAGGTTCCCCTCCAAGCTGAGACTCATGGGCTGCTTAGGAGTTTCTTTTCCTCTTTGCTGCTTCCTCTTGGCCAACTCAGATTTCTAAAAGATACCACACAGGGCATCCTCCACTCAGAAGGATGACAGCCCTGATCCCCACTCTCCTTTGCCATCTGACTGAGTGGGAGTGTCACAGAGACTTGGACCTCCCCATCCTCTCTCCTTGGGTCCCTGAATACTGAGAGCCTGGGCAGCCCTGAGTATTGGCTCCTGCCATTCTCTTCTGCAGACCCATCTTGCCCTTTAGTAGGTTTCCTAAGGAACCCCGGAGCTCCTGGGGGCCCTGGTAGGCAGAAGCCTCCTATATAGAAAATTAAGAGCAGACTCTCTGAAGTCAAACAGCTATGGATTGGCATACCTGCTCTGCAGCTTCATAGCTCTGTGGCCTTGTGTATGTTGCTTAACTTCTAGGAGCCTCAGGTGCCTTGTCTGTGAAATTGGGTGGTTGTGAGGTAAAGTAAGATGTAGGCGAAACTTCTAACGCACAGCATTCAACAAATGTTGGTAATTTGCCTCCTCCTCCTCATTATTATTATTACTGGTGTATCATTAGACATATAGGTGTAATTTTTTCTGTAACAGCTTTATTGAGATATAATCTACATACCATACAACTCATCCTATAGGTGAATTTTCACCCTTTTATTCCAGCCACCCAAAGATCTCACCCATCAGTCCTGTGATGTGGTCTGGAGTGGATGGGTGGGGGAAGGGATGGCTGTCACCGGCTGTGAGTCCAGGAGCGGGGTATTCTCCCATTTCTTCCCAAACTTCAGAGCCAGAGACCTTCCCCGAAAACACTCCTTGGTGCAGCACGTGGGAAGGGGATGGTTGGGACGGTTTCTGGGTGCACCTGCCGAGATATCACCATGAGTTGTTTTTGTCTCCACAGCCCCCAAACAGTCTCCGTATTCTGTAAGAACTCCACCAGGTCCCTGGTGGCCCTTTACCACAACGGTGCACTGCCTTGTGAGTGCCACCCCACCGGGTCCATTGGCCATCACTGCAGCCCAGAGGGCGGGCAGTGCCCGTGCCGGCCCAACATCATTGGGCGGCAGTGTACCCGCTGTCGAATGGGTTATTACGGATTCCCACACTGCAAGCGTAAGTGCACGTTCGAGTCATCTGAGGTCATCTCTGGTCCCTGGTGGATGATGCTCTTCCAGGGCAGGGCTTCTCGAATTTCACTGTGCTAAAGACTGGTCTGGGGATCTTGTGAAAATGCAGATTCTGATTCAGGAGGCCTGGACTGGGGCCTGACAGTCTGCATTTCTTATAACCACTCAGAGGATGCCCAAGCCGCTGGTCCATGGACCACACTCAGAGTAACAAGGTTCTAGAAGATAAATATTTGTGTTTCCCATGCTATGTGACCCATGCATTTGGCAAAGAAGGTGAATGTAAGTAGCCTTAAGAGGCAAAATATTGGACAGCTCAACCTCCTCCCTAGTGGAAGCCCCTTCGGTTCTTGCAGCTTAACCAAAACTGAGGTGAGACAGGAGGAGAGCCAGGGCCACAGGGGCATAGTAGTCACTGAACAAAGCCCATGGATCTTTATCTGAAACCGTCCTGCGGCCTGAGACAGAGTCAGCCCGAGACAGAGTCAGCCCAAGCCCTGAGGGGGCAGGAAAGGGTGCAGGTGTGATGTAGATAGTCCCCACGTGGAGACCAGCCTTTGCCTAGTGAGGACGCTGCTGCAGCACCGTACCTTGACCCTGGGCTCAGTGCCCCAGGCTCCCCTCCCTGATGTGGATCCACTTCATGGAGCCTGTGAGGAACAGCAACCTCTGATGAACAAGAGGCTGCACGTTGGAATGGCACATACCTGAGCTCACTGGGTTCCTTTGAGTATTTACCTTGGTGCCAGTAGGTCCAGCTGTGCCTCCTTCAGCATTCACACACTGTATCTGCCATGAGCATTTGGTATGGTTGGTCTTGGCCCCAAGAAATGGGCCTATCAGATCAACCACAATCGATAACGCCATAGCAAAAGGAAGCAAGATGTTTCTCCCAGACCCCTGGAGGCTTCTGGAAATCCTGGCAGTTGGTGCAGTCCTGCTGTAGGTCAGGCAGCATCTAACCCTACACTGTTTCTCTTTGTCCCCTGGTCAGCATGCAGCTGTGGCCAGCGCCTTTGTGAGGAGATGACAGGGAAATGCCTCTGCCCTCCCCGCACCGTCAGACCCCAGTGTGAAGTGTGTGAGACGCACTCCTTCAGCTTCCACCCCCTGGCCGGCTGCGAAGGCTGCAACTGTTCCAGGAGGGGCACCCTTGAGGCTGCCACCCCGGAGTGCGACAGGGACCATGGGCAGTGCAGGTGAGCTGGTATGTTATGTTACAGGAAGGGAAGATGCCGTTGCCCACACACTGATCGTCATTACTTCCCACTTCTCTCAGATCCAAGGACTGCACTGTGTCCATCTGTGGGGGGAGCTCCACCCAGGATGGATTGCATGTGTGGGATAACTGGTCCCCTCGTGTTTGGGGTAGCCAGGCAGAGCCTGCGTGGGCAAATGGCCAATCGCCTCAGGCCACAAGCAGCCTTGCCCATTTACTCCAGCATCCTTCTCAGTGTGTGCCATGATGTATCATAATGGAGTTATCAGTTTCTTCTCCTGTGTCAGCTTGTGGTGAGTCCCTGTCCATGTGTATTTAGGTTGGGACTTCATTCTAGGGTTAGCTGGCAGTTTTGTTAAGGACAGTGCATGACAAAGTCTGAAATCCTCGGGCTTGCCTAACTCAGTTATAGAAGGAGTGCCAGGGCCTCCACAGTGGGGCTTGGTTGCCAGTGGGGATGGAGGCAGGGTGGGCAGGTACGTGCTGGAGAGCCCGCCTGAGAGTGGGGCTGCCCTTGAGGGAACCACCGAGAGGTCCAGTGCATAACTGCTAAGAGATGAGTGGTGAACGTCGCTCAGACAGATGCTGTGTTGCCAAGAGGTTCAGTTCAGTGGGTCGGGCTCTACATTGGAAACTAGATGCTAGTGTCACGTGATGCCATTGATCTCAGCAGGACTAGGGAGTAGCTACAGGGGATGAAAAACAGAATCCATTGTCCTAGAAGAAAAGGCTGGAAAGAATTAGCTGGGAGGATATATGGCAGGAAGACTGAGCCAGAGCTTCTAGAGTCCAGGCCGGCTTGGCAGCGTGCAGGAGAAAGCATGTGATTCACCATCGACCCCACTCCCGCTGCACACACGCCCTCAGACACATGGTTGTTAGGGGGGCTGTGCCCCTGTGAGAGCTGGGAGGGCTGATGCTGCTGGAGGGCAGCTGTGTTCATTTCCTGTTGCTCCTGTAACAAATTACCACGAACAGCGTGGCTTAAAACAGCAACAGCCTATTCTCTCACAGTTCTCAGGGCTGCAAGTTTGAAATCAAGGTGTTGACAGTGCCACGCTGTTTCTAAAGAGTCTAGGAGAGAACCCGTTCCATGACTCTCTCTTAGCCTCAGGTGTAGCCGGCAGTCTTTGGAGCTGCTTGACTTGTAGACACATCGATCCACTCTCTGCCTCTGTCTTCACATGGCATTCTGTCTCTGTGTCTCTTCTTATAAGGATACCCTTGGATAAGGGCTCACTTTACTCCAGTATGACCTCATCTTAACTTGGTTGTGTCTGCAAAGACCCTGTTTCCAAATAAGATCACATTCTCAGGTACTGGGGGTTAGAACTTGAACGTATCTTTTTGGAGACAAAATTCAACTCTCTATAGCAGTGATGTTCATTTTTCTAAGGAAAGACCCTTAACCACACCTTAATTATTGCCCAGTGCCTAACAATTCCTTTGTGCTACTACCGGCACCTTGTAAGAAGCTGACTCAGAACTTGAGTCATGAAACATTCCAAGTCTTTAAAACCACAGGCGTGAGTCCTCCCTGAGTCAACTCAGTCACTCATCCTTCTCAAACAGAGAGCCTAAACTGAAGGTGATTTGCACATTAATTTTGAGGTGATATCTAGAGAGTTTTCATCACAATAAATTAACATTTATTAGGTTCTATTCCCTCCAGTGCTTGAGCTATTCTCTGGAAGGAAGTCAGGCTCTTAGTTCATTACTGAAGGCTCTGCATTGTGGCCCGAATGCACCTGTGGGCCTGTGAAAATCTCTAACTTATTTCCAGTAAGTTACTGATGTATGAGAGAATGGCACTTAGTGTGGAAGCACAGACTTCTACCAGGACCTGCGGGAATGCTACAGAATAAAAAGAGGCTCAGTGCCCAGGAGTTGCTTGCGGTCTTGTAGCTGGAGAAGGTGGATAAGTGGGAAGCTAAAGGGACCTGTAAGTGCCACTCATGACCCAACCAACTTTATAGAAAGGAGAGAGGAGGAGAAGTTGTGTGTAGTCCTGTGACTTCATTTTTGATCTAGGTTTGCCTCTCCAGGGAAAATTGCCTCCATCCCTCTGTTTCAACCCTTGCCAAAAAGTAGCTAGTCAAACAGTGAAACCTTGGAGATCTGCTCTGTCACATGGCCATGCTGCCTAATTTCAGCTGGATTGTTTGGCATTCCTCTCAGCATCTCCTCCACCGTCCTCTTCATTTCACCCAGCTATCTTTGCTCCCATTACATCTGTTTTTCTTCTACTCTTTCATTGATGGGTATCATTTTTCCTTTCCCAGCTAACAGCCCCACTATGCTTTTCATCTTGTTATTTTCTACCTCTGCCAAGGCCTTCTTCCCTCAAATAGCAAATATTTCACTGCAACTTCCCATCCATCCCTTACCACTGACCTCTCCCTTTTTGTGTTCCCATAGGAGCCAGGCTCCCTTTCTTGAAAAACAAAATTCTTTTATTGACAGGAAACTGATAGTCATAAACATTTGACACTAGAGCTCCAAAGCGTTTGTAAATAAAATGTGTGTCTCTCAATGGAAACGTCTGCAAGGATAATGAGAATGGAACATTTCTCTCCGTGAAGCTGGAAGACCAATACTGACAAGATGTGCCATCTCAGATTTGAAAAGGTGGGCACAGGAGGATTAGAACAACACTCAAAAGACAGTCGACCAAGCTAGTCTGTTGCTGTTGAAACACTTCAGCAGTTCTTCAGTCTGAAACACAAAATAATCCTCAGAGCTCCCCAGGACATCTACCAGACCAAAGGAAACTGTAGAATTTGAACTGGCTTCAGAAAAGGGACTCCAGGGAGTTGTAAAAAGGGAAACAGGTTGAATTAGGAAGAATTGTTTTCATATTAATATATTTGAAGAACAAATCAAAGGAAATAATCCAGCGTCTTTATGTGGGATGGGTTTGCACAGATCCTTCAGAGGAAAGAGAAGTCTGACAAATAAGTAGGATGAGCAGAGGGGGAGGTCTTAGCATTAAAATCCTTTGCTCACTCCAGGGGTATTATGGCAGGAATCTGGATATTAAAAGGCCTGAAAGAGCAAGGTTCCATTTGAATGGCAGAATAAGCAATGCATAACATTGGGAAAATAAAGAAGAAACTAGGTGGAAGAGCAGGAAAAGAAGATAAACAGAGGACATGGAATGGTTATTAGGAAATGGAAATCCTGGCTGCGGTTGGAGCCCAGGATTCTGTCGCAGCACCAATCATAGCTGCATTAAGATACCCAGAGCCCTAAATACTGAAAACATTACAGTGCCGCCATATCCAATTAAAAATAAAAACTTACTAAGCCGCAAAATAAGTGCAGGAAAGTCCAGCAAATTTCTGTTTTCCTGTAATGACTACAAAAGGGTTTTTCTTTTGAAGGCAGAACATCCAAGTGAAGAGTTTGGGGCTGGAGAAGGAGGTTTGGGAACTGTGTGCATAGGTTAGAGCGAGTGAGGCCCCCAAGGAGAAGATAGGGGGACACAGGCGGGAAAACCAGGTGTGGGTCCTGGAAGGGGTACCTCTGTTTGATCATAGGCCACAAAGGAGCCAGGGAGATGGAGAAGCAATTTTCAGGCAGGAGAAGCAGAGAATTCACTCTCTGAGAACTAATGGGGGGGTTTTAAAAGGGCGTAGCTGGTCGACAGAACAAACTGTTACAAACAGACTCTCACACACTGTTTCTCAATGCTGCTGCCACAGAAAAAGGAAACCGAGAATGCATTAAAAATTGTAACAATCAGTTAAGCTACCATCTATGAGAGATAGATTTACCAGAGTATTTTCGGTACAAATTCTGAAGAGTGTTTAACAAACCTTCACTAGTCAATGACAATTTAGAGGACTGGAAGATTCCTAACTCAGGACTCATGTTCTATAATTTTGCCCAAACCTGAGAGAACGTCAACAGGAATGGAATTCCACTGGCCTCTATCACACCTAAACAAAGATGTGAAGTTGCTTATCTTGGCGTTACCAAAGAGACTGTAATAACCCAATGGAATGACACATCTGTCTGTGGTCAAAGTGGATTTGTCGTGAAAGGCCCTTGGCAGATAATGTAAGAAAAACTTTCAGTTTGTTACACGACTGTCAATTGCACAGATTGCCCATGATAATTCCAGTGTGGATGCTGAAAAACCTTTTGATTACTTAAGAATATTTCTTTAGAAAATATGAAAGGAAAGAACGCTTTATTCCTCCAAGAAAATTTCCTAATGAAAATGAAGAATGTGTTTAGAGGAACCTACAGTTCATGTAAAAGAAGTAATCAAAGATACTTAGAATTTTCAATTAAAAAAACACATCCTTTCTCAATTATACAACAGACTCTTGTGGTTGGACAAATTATCACAAATCACAAAGTTTAAAAATTTTTAAATTTTATTTGACTATTTATAGATGTTCAAGTATATCATACTAAGAGAAAATCAAACTATTATAAAATTAATCTACTTTAAAATGAATTACAAAAAATGATTGTAGCAATCCACAATACTCAATCTTTACTGAATTAAAACTGGTATTGTAATTTTAGAGACAATTAGGAATAAGTTAAGTTGGAGCCATATCTTATGTTGGAGTGAGAACTGAGTTCTTGAGTCACCTTTGTCATGAACCAGCTAGGACACTCTGGGCAAGTCACTTTGCCTTCCTGGGTCTCAGTTTCCTAATCTATATAATGAAGTTTGGTAAATCATCTCTAACTTCCCTCCTAAGTTTAAACTTCTGATTCTATTTCTTCTTCAATCTCTATCATAAAAACTACTGCAAAATTATATTGTATAAATGCCAAAAAGCCCATTATTTTGACCACCTCTATCTAGATTGAGGTCTTAAAGATGCTTATCTTGATCAAATGTTTATTTTTTATAGCAACACAGTAATTTAATCAGATATGGTAGCAATGAAAAAGTACATTTGCATCTGTTTTTAATAATGAGAGATTATGCCGTTAGATTCTTTGAACCAGCAAAAGGGCTAGAATATCCTCGGAAAATTTTATCAATCAGTGACAAATACAAGGAAGCTGAGAATCCCTGCTTTAAAAAACTATCGTGATGTCGACCACATTCAGGCTATTTTAAGATCTGTTGAAGGAGATGGCAGTCTACCTGGACATCCACTGAGGCCATGTGTACAGGCATGCCTTTTCAGAAAAGCAGTAGCAAAAGAAAAGGCTTTGAGGAGATCTCTATCTCAGCCACTTCTCACAGATTTACCAAATGTTTGTGTTAGATGGAAAAACAAAATACCAGCCAGGTCATAGACTTGGCCTTCTTGGAACAGAAGTGTCTCTGGCTAGGCATAAATCCATGAGCCATAACAACTTGAAGAAGCAACTCCTTTGATGCCCCTCATGGAATAACAGGAATGCATAGGCAGGCTGTGGGTGCTTGCACATGGTGAGCAGGGCGGATTGGGCTCCTGCCACACACACGGAGCTCAAAGTTCTCACCTGCATTCCCTCTGTCCTCCTTCATTTTCTGTAACATGAGCATCTTTCTCTCTCTCTCAGAATGATCCTTCCCTGGCTATTTCACTGGTTCAACCTCCTCCTTCTGCCCGCAGACTGAGAGGACATGTGATATGAGTTTGCACAAGGTTGTGCACTCACTATGTGGGTGACCCCAACATGTTATGTCTCCTCTCTGTGCCTTATTTCTTCATCTTTAAAATAGGGATACTAGAGGCACCTGCCTCAGGAAGTTCTTTAGAGGATTACATATCCTATGCAGAAACCCTCAGAACAGTACCTGAGACACACCAGCACCCAATAAGTGTTAGCTGTTATTATTATTTGACAAGGACTTAGCTATCCACCTCCTTCCCTCTGTATTTGTCCCCTTGAAACCCCAGTTATTCTCCTGCCTTCAACCAGCCCCGCTCCTGGGTGATTCCGAGATCCAAAGCTCAGCCCTCTCCTTGATGGTTGGTTTATTGCACCTTCGTTACAAATCAGTTCGACCTGAACTCTCTTCCTGGCTTTACTTAGGTGGCCTCCGACAAGTCCCTGGACTCTTTGAGCTCCTGTCCCCTCATATATATAATGAAGTGTTAGATTAGATGATCTTTGAAGGCCCTTACAACTCCAGAATTCTGCAACTCTAACCCCATATCTGAAACCCATGTCATTGTCTTGCCTATGAAGCCATTTCTTTCTTTGTATTTTTAAATTTCTGGAGCCAGCCTGGCGGCGCAGTGGTTAAGTGCACACGTTCAGCTTCGGCAGCCCGGGGTTCGCCGGTTCAGATCCCAGGTGCAGATATGGCACTGCTTGGCAAGCCACTCTGTGGCAGGCATCCCACATACAAAGTAGAGGAAGATGGGCACGGATGTTAGCTCAGGGCCAGTCTTCCTCAGAAAAAAGAGGAGGATTGGCAGCAGTTAGCTCAGGGCTAATCAAAAAAAATTCTACTGAATGGTGACAGCCTCCTCCCGGTCCCCAAAGCCTGAAATCCCAGTATCATCCTAGAATCAAGCCCTTTTCCCTACATTCAATCAGGTGTTGACTTCTGGAAAGGTGTATATCATCCCCCTTCCTTTCCATGGCTTGCTGCCACCCTGGTTAAGTCCTTTTACCGCTTCATGTTTGAATGGTATTGATGGTCACCTAATTGACCTGCCTTTTCCTCGTTTACTCGCTCCTTCTTCCTTTCTTTCTTCTTTCCTGCCTGCCTGCCTGCCTTTTCTCCTTAATCAAAGAGGAATATGCTAAATACAAAATCATACTAGGATTTAAACATTTATTTTCCCCTTAATTTTGTCATGAATGCATAGAGCTATTACTCTACAAAACTTGAGACAATGTTGATAAATGCATAGTTGTTTATGATTTTATCTTCTTGGTGTATGTTTCTTTTAAACCATGGTGAAACACTTGCCTCAGTTCCTTGTGAATTTTTCTTTTGCCTTACATTCTATCTTGTTAAATAGCAATATGTTTCATTACTCAAACTGTGTCTAGCACCTACTCCAGTTTGGAAATTGTGCTTTGTGCAGAAGGCACACATGCCTCCTAATACAAGGTCACAGTCTGATAGGGGACTATCAATAACGACAATGCAGTGTCGTGGCACCATATTGTGTGCAGGCTGCTGTGGGGGCACATGGCACTGCCCGATACCACTTCCATCCCATCACTCTTGGTGCTAGAACCTTCTTCAACTCCCCGTTGTCTAATAGGATAAAGGCCACTTTCTGTGGTAACCTGACCCCCATCTATCCTAACTTAAGCCTTTTTTTCTCTGGCTTGGTTTTCTCACTTCCTCTAAACATGTTTTGCATATGTTCAGTCTGTGGTTGTGAAAGGCCTGCTTCCCCACTCTTCTGTTACCCCCAAATTGTACTTATCCTTCAAGTTCAAGCTCAAAGAAGGCATGAAGCCTTCTACAAGTCCACGGAGATATCCTCATCATCTCATTGCCTAAAGCGAGTTTAATGCTTAGCCATGCATCTCTCATGTGATTACCTAACTTTGTGCCTGTCTATGTCCTATGTCCTCAGTGAAAACGTACCGAGGTCAACACTGACTTATTCTAATTTGTCCCCTCTCTCTCCTGTCCCTTAACACAGGGATGTATATATAGAAGGCACTCAATAATTATTGAATGAATAAATGAATGAATAAGGTAGACTTTGGATTCTAAATTAGGACTTTGATGTGAGAGTAATATTAAGTGTTCAATGAGCAAAGGATAGAGTTCACCCTAACGCCTGATTTTCTTGTTGTCTGTGAGACACAGTGAGCACCCAAACACACACAGATGTTATTGCATAACATTTGGCCATGAGCCCACTGCATCAGAGATGACTTCACATGACCTGCATCCCTGGTGCTGCCGTTCTGCACCTCCAGGCAGCATCTGCTGGAACCTCTTGCTTTTGCAGCGAGGGCAGCTCTTTGAGTAGCAGAGCATCTCCCTGGAGAAGTGTGCCAAGGTCAGGGTGACTTCAGGTTGTTTTTAAAAGATGTTCAGCCAGACTTTGAAAAGGAAGTTTCCTTTTTATTCTCTGTTGTCATAGCACCACCAAAAACTCCTTTGGTTGGTTGTTTTTGCACAGGTTTCATATGCTCAATGCTCTAAGCATTGCATTACTCAGGAATCTAGACATTATATTCTCCATGTTTTGGTTAACCCTTGTCTATCAGTCCCAACTGGGCTTCTCAGAGTTTTTAGCTCACAGGCCAGTACTGTTATCACTCTGCACAGCTTTTTGCTTTTTCTCATCCACTCCTATGCTCTCAGTTGCTACTTACATGCTAAGCGCAGCCCAGAGCTTTATCTTATATTACTGATGTGGTCATATCCTCTCAGCCCGCCTGTCTTCTCCACCACATCGTCTCACATGTTCTGAAATAAAGAGGCAGACAAGTAATGATTGTGCTTCCATTTCTCCTTGTCTCAAGGAGCAGCTTCCACAACTGCCCTCCCTGCAAAATACTCCTGTTCCTTCTTTTCCAGTGACGTGAAAATATAAAACATAGGCTCCCATCTGCCTGTCCTCACCTTCAAGGCCCAGGTCCAGGCCACTCTCAGCTTTGTCCATCAATGACGTTCAATATCTGAGTTGCTTGTTTGACTCCAGCATGCAATTAATGCCCGGGATGTTTGCTAAAAGAACTGTCCTGGACCTTGGGATGCCAAGCTTCCCAGCTGACACTTTGTTACAACAACAACACTGTCCATGCACAGCGCCCTTTCCTCCCTTCCAGGTGAGAGGAGTCGAGTCCACCCCAGTCTAAGTCAGCTCATCGCCAAAGTTCCTCTTCCTATCTAAGCTTCCTCTTCCTCATGATGTTATTTGGAAGGGTTATCTGTACTCTCTTCTTTCCCATCTCTGGACAGCCCGCATTCTTGTGCTCCACACTCACTGCTCCCTCCAGAAATAGGGAATCCTCTGGGAACAGTCATTTCTTTTGCCAGACTGTCTGATTGCTTCTAGTCTGAGATTCACAAGAAGAGAGTAGGTGTTGTTAATCTGTGCCCGGGAACCCTCTGATAGTGAATGCAAAATTTCATGTGTAAACAAGAGTGTGTGTGTATGTACACACGTGCGCGTGAGAGAGAGAGAGCGAAAGAGGGAGAGAGAGAGAATGTTATCTGTGGGTAGGTGGGAAGCACTTTTCTCAGAAGATAGCCCACAGTTTATCCAGCTTCCCAGAAGGGTCCCAGACCCCCTCGCAGAGTATACAAGCCACCGCACTAGAGTGATTGCTCCAAGCAGAGCATTTACCCTCTCCATCTGCAGTGCTGCAGGTGTTCTTTGGAGAATATTTTCTTCTTTACAAAAATAATTTCTGCAGATCTCAGGTAGGGAGGAAGATGAGGGGGGTGGGGCTGGGAAGAGCTGAAATAACATTTGACTTGTCAGCAGGCCTTGCAGGTGAAACTGATTTTACCTTTTTAGGTGTGGGCAGTGGGATAAAGGGACACCCATCTGCTCCCCTTAGCCAACGTGTGCATGGCACTGTTCTAAAGTTTAAACATTTGATATTTTATTTCATTCTCACAACAGTCCTGTGAAGTAGTATTATGATCTCCATTTTTACGGAAGAGGAGACTCAGTTGTAAAGAGATTAACTTACTCAGTTTTCTACATCCAGTAAGTGGTAGAGATGGGATTTAAACCTAGGCCACCTGGTCACAAGTTTGTGTTCTCAGTCAAGTACAAAATCCTTTATCTGGTTATGGGCAGATATTTACCAAAGGCCAGCTTACTGGGATATAAAGTTTATCTTTCTTGCATGGTCACTGGGGTAAGATATTTTAATAGGTATGAAGAGATAGTTGATAACTTACATTTGACAGCAAGTTAATGAAGTATTGTACTCCCTCTATGTCAACAAAAAGCACACTTCCTAATGCTTTCTTTAGAGCCACAAAAAAGGATCAGTGTGTGGAACCCACCAGACTTCAGCTGTGGAGCTCCGTGACTGAGCTGTGGAAGCTGGCATCCACTTCCTCTTCCTCTCCTCCCTCCCCTTGGATGTTGGGCTTCTCGGTTCTGCTGGCAGCCCACTGCTCTTCTCACTCCATCAGCCTTTCGTGTTTTCTCATCCACTCTTGTGCTTCAGGTACATGTACCTGCTGATGGCTCAGAGCTCCCCCCTGGAATCTTCCTCAGCACCTAGGCCATACAGGCGATTGCCCACTGGACTCCCACCAGGTCTGCCCATTGTCTCCCTCCCTCCCTACCCTGTGCCTTCATTCCCAGCTTTACATGAGGCCCCAGAATCCACTCTGTCACTTGAGCTGGACAACTGGGATTCTTCCTTGCCTTCTCTTCCTTCTATCCCCTTCATCCAGAGCATTACAAGTCCCAGCAACCTCACCCCAAAATAGTTTTGGTCCCTATTCCTCCTCTTCATTCCAAATACCTCTGCCCGAGTTCAGCCCCCTCATCTCCCTCCTGACTCAACAGCTGGCTGCAGAATTGACCTGCTCGGCTCACCGTCACGCACACCCAACCACATGCTTTCCTCTTTAAAAGCTTTTCAAAAATGACAATACCTTGTTTGAGGGCTTGCCCTGTCCCTGGCACTTCTTCATTTGTCTCCACAGCAGTCCTTGGAGGCAGCAACTATCATTTCCCCTCCCTACAGATGAGAAAAAGAAGGCTTGAGAAGTTCAATAACTTGCTAAGATAATAGATCTAATGAGTGTGAGAGCTGGGCCTAGAACTCCAGCCAGTCCGCCTTCAGGGCGCGGGCCTCTGTGTCCACTGCCACAGACATTGTCACAGTGCCCAGCACTTCCATCCACATGAGCTGGCTCCTGCCTACCTCTTTAGGCTCGTGATTCAGCAGCCCCTGCTTGTAAGTCTGCCCCAGCAGCAGCACACTTGTGTTCCCTGCGTTCACCAGGTGGTTTCCCCTCTGTGCCTTGTGTCTGGAACACCCATCCCACCTCCTAGCCCACAATACTTGACATTTTAGGTCCAGCTTAAGCATCACCTCCCCCAGAGAGGCTGGGTCAGCTGCTGCTCCTCTCACCACCACCCCCTTAGACCCTGTGTGTATATTGTTCACATTTCGACCTCAACACTTATCTGTGGGAGCTCTTCGTTCTCAGGGGCCATGTCTGCCCTCACCCCCCAGAGCCTCGCACTGAGCCTGCCCCTCAGGATGCACTGTCCATGATGGTCATCTCTCTGTTTGAATTGAGGTATAATTGACAGATAACATCATATTAGTTTCAGTTGTACAACACAGTAATTTGATATTTGTATATGTTGTGAGATGATTATACAATAGGTCTAGTTAACATCATCACTGTACATAGTTACAAAATATTTTTCCTCATGATGAGAATTTTTAATAAATCTTTCTTAGCAACTTTCAAATATATAAGATAGTATTATTAACCATAGTCACCAGGCTGTATAATACATCCCCGTGACCTACTTATTTTATATCTGGAACTTGGTTCCTTTTGACGCCCTTCGTCATCAAGATGATGGTCATCTTGACCTGCTTTGTGTAAGTGCCTTTTATCTGCTTCTCTGCATCCTGCCTGGGACTATAAGCACCCTGTGGGCAGGCACTGTGTCTATTTAACTGGTCTGTTACATCAACTGCTCTGTGCAGGGTAGCTGGACTTGAGAGCTGTGCGTAGAGAGATGATAACTTTTGCTTCCTTTGCTCTGGGTACAGATGCAAGCCCAGGATCACAGGGCGGCAATGTGACCGATGTGCCTCCGGGTTTTACCACTTCCCCGAGTGCATTCCCTGCCACTGCAACAGAGATGGGACTGAGCCAGCAGTCTGTGACCCTGGGACCGGGGCTTGCCTCTGCAAGGTAAGACAGAATGTGCAATGCCAGGGATGTCAGCTGCTGCAGTATGGAAGTTCTTCATATTGAGTCAACATATAGAAATATGTGGGAAATGGGATGACCCGTAATAGATTTCCACAATGTGTGTAGCATTTTATAGTCATTCTCACTTGATAGAACTAGTTAGAAGAGAAGACCCCTTCCACCCTCTCATCCTTTGGAGGGGCTGCAGACCTCCTTAAGAATCTGAGGATAGGTACAGACCCTCTCCAGAAAAATCGACACAAACTTTTGTCTGCAATTTCAGAAACAAAACTCCCATTCATAGCTTCTTCTGAAGCCTATTCCTGGCCCATGGACCCCAGGTTAATGACCTCTGCTCCAAGGGGTTCTGCCAGCTTGTAGGGGAGCTCCCAAGTCGTCACAGATGTTTTGAGGTAGCAGTAGGTGGGATGAATCGGTTCCCCTGTATTGTGAATCCTTCTGGTGTTAATTCCTGCCTTCAAGATGCCAAGAGGCAATGTATGAAATTTGGGAAATTCTCTCTTCTATTGGTGTGTGGTATAAAAGTTTAAACAATTAATGTGGTATAAAAGCTTAACAATTTTGTATCTTAATGTTTTGTTAGCATCCATGTTCTCACATCTTCTACTGGTATTTAATTTGTACAAGTGGCCTAACTGCAATCAGGGAACCTTTGAAGAAATGATCTCTTGATTTGGGTTTTCCTGCAATAGGAAAATGTGGAAGGTACAGAATGTAATGTGTGTCGAGAAGGATCATTCTACTTGGACCCAGCAAATCCCAAGGGCTGTACCAGCTGCTTCTGTTTTGGAGTAAACAATCATTGTCACAGTACACATAAAAGAAGAGCAAAGGTATGCAAGGAATTAGAGTCTTTTTGGATTTATTTACTATTTCCAAATGAAGAAGAAATGAATTGGCATGAAACATGAGGGTTGAGGATTTTTCGTATGTTCCTCAGCCTGCTCATTCCTTCCACAGATGTCCTCATGCTCAGTCCCTCAGTTTGTCAGGTCTCTGCTCAAGGTCCAGTGCTCAGAGGGACCCTACTTCCCCACTCCCTGCACTCTCTGTGCCCTCCCCTTCTTTGTGCAGTGTGCTTAATAGCATTTATCACTCCGTGACGTGTTATACATTTAGTGCTAAAATTTGTTTATTATCTGCCTTCCTCCACACTAGCATGGAAGCTCCTCGACACATTCCCAGGGCCTAGAGCAGGATCTGGAACATTATAGAGATGCTCCACGAACACTCAGTAATAAACGGAGTTTCTCGTTCTTCCCACTTGTTTCTTCTTAGCTGCTTGTCGTCTTCCTGTTTTACTTTCCTTCTCACCTATTTTACCACGTCTTTTTTTTGTCGCCTTTTAAATTAATTCCATGAAACTGAAACTTCTGTTGCCTTCATTATTCCATGAGCCAGGTGTCTCATACTTGCTTTCTTTGTGTGAGTAATGTCTTATGTCCAAGAAGTAGTCAAAGAAAGATTATTCTGTATATTTACTGCCTGCCTCCTGAAATGAGCTCAGGCTTGTAATTGGAAAAAAATACTTTGTTAATCCACTCTGAGGTCTCCTCCACTTACCCCAAGGGAACCCAGAAGCATTATTCCTGACCTGTGCCTTGTCATAATTTAACTCCTGACTTCCTTTACGACCAGGGAAATATTTAATTATGATTCTCCATTTAGAGAAAAAGATAGCAGGCCACTGTATTCCACATCATATTTGCTCTATAAGAAGTTCACCATTAAAATGTGCCTACAGTCCTAGTTATTATTCATACATTTATTTATGCACTATTCGAACACTTATTCGAATGCCTGCTAAGTGTCAGGAACCAGGATGTGCACTGGGATCCAAAGATAAATCCCACATACGTTGGTCTCTGCCCGCCGAGAATTCCTGGTTGCAATGGGTCAGACGGGGGCAGCAGCAGGTGAGGGCTCTGTCATGGGAGTCTGAGGGCAAGCGCAAGAGGAGACACATAAAGGGAGCCTTTGAAGGATAATGGCCACCCCATGGGTCTTTCTATTCTGCATAATTCAGCCATTGCCAGAGGAACCACAGGCACACGTTTCCATCCCTTGCTTCTGTGTTGCAGTTTGTGGATATGAGGGGCTGGCGCCTGGAGACGGCCGACAGAGCGGACATCCCTGTCTCCTTCAACCCCGGCAGCAGCAGTGTGGTTGCTGACCTCCAGGAGCTGCCCTCAACAGTTCACAGTGCGTCCTGGGTCGCACCTCTTTCCTACCTGGGGGACAAGGTAACGATGTCCCTTTGTTCCTCCGAACCCTCGCTGTGCCTCCTCCATCCCTGTGTGAGCATTGTTTACTGGGTGTCTGGAAGGAAGCATCAGGAAGTTCAGGTTACTAAAACTGAAGAAATTAGGTTAACTACAAATGCAGAAGAGATGCTGCCTCCTGCTTGGAGGGCTGAGAATGTCCGAGCCTCAGGTACCCCGCACGTTAGCTCACCAGCAAACGAAGCCATGGACCATGTTTTTCTTGATTTTTACTTAATGACGAAGAATTTTCTTCTAGGGAAATAACCATTTAAATAATATCTCTTTCAAATAGGACACGTCTGCTTTTAAATGCCAATGCTGAGAATTCTTTGTTGTTAAGCAGAAGAAAGGCTCCTTGTCAGGAAAACAAAAGCTGAAAAGTGACTCATGAGCTTATTAAAAGAAGTGCAGGATCCAGCAGTGCTCCGATTTCATTAGCAGAATCATGTGTGGTTAGTTAGATCCTCCTCAGGGAGCTTAGAAACTAGTTGCTCTTCCTTTGCTGCATAAATTGTTATTCCAGAGCCTGGCCGGCCACACTCATTTACGAGGACAGGAGTGTGGGCCCCTGCAGAAACATCGTCAGGTGACATATGCACCTAGGGGCATAGGGCAGAGCTTTTGAGAAGGGGTGGGTTTCACAGGGTCGGGCTCAGGTGATACCATATTCTCACCTTTAGAATGACTGAATAAGAGGGCCTTGTCTGCCTGAGGTCTCTAATTCTGTCTTCTGCTTAGAGCACTATGGGTTTTGACCTTCCAGTGTGGGGAATGTTGCTTCTTTCATGTAACCCCACTTCTCCCACACGTGGTACTCTGCTCACCTCCACATGGTGAGCCCAGGTACTGGTTCTCTATTACTGGGTAACAAATTACCCCCAAACTTTGCAGCTTAAAGCAGCCAACAGTTATTATCTTGCACAGTTTCCGTGGATCAGGAATCTAGGAGTGAGTGGCTCAGGGTCTCTCATGAGGTTTCAGTCAAGCAGTCAGCCAGGGCTATGGCCATCTGGGACTGGAGGATGCACCTCCAGGCTCACCCCCATGGTTGTCAGCAGGCCTCTGTTCCTTGCTGGCTGTTGGCCAGAGGCCTCAGTTCTGCATTACATGAGGCCCTCCATGGCTACCTGAGGGTCCTCATGACATGGCAGCTGGCTTCCTCTAAAGAACTGACAGAGATAGAGATAGATAGGTAGATAGATGACTGATAGATAGACAGATAAAGAGAGACTGAAAAACTCAAGAGAGAAGCTGCAATCTTTTTGTAACCTGATTTCAGAAATGATATACCCCCACTTCTGCCATTTTCTGTTCATTAGAAGCCAGTCGCAAAGTCTCAGCCCACCCATGGGGAGGGGAATTAAGCTCCATCTCTTGCAGGCCAGCGTATCAAAGAATTTATGGACATATTTTTAAAACCACCTCAGCCCGTCAAAAAGGCAATACTTAATCTCAGTAAGATGACTCAAGATGTTACTTGGAATTCTTCCAGACTCTAAGGTCATAATGTGAAGCTTTTTCAGGTTGTAGCTTCTAGGGAGGAACTTCAGTGGGTTGGGAGCCCGGCAGTGCTGTTCTTTCTCCCCTGCTCCGAGTTATCTGCATTCTCCAGTAGGGGTACTTTGCAATGCCTGTGCTGAGGTGATGTTACCTCTGACTTCCATCCCCCGGTCACTCCTTCCTTCTTGATTCATTTTTACTTTAAGGGTGGTGGGTATCAGGACCAGAGGTGAAGTTGCTGTCAGGAAACCTTGATCACTCACCTCCACATCTCCGCCTCCATCATGCTATTTACGAAGCACTGAGAGAAGGTCTGTCTACCTAATGGAGTAATCAGAGATGGCTTATGTACCCAGGAGAACGCATAATAGTCACCATCTGCTCTCAGGGGAAGTTTTTTTGAAAATTTATTTTTAGAGGTTCGTTTTGTGAGATATTAATCAATTGTCTCAGATAAATAAGGAACCAATGGCCTAGATTTCTTAGAATAGCTAGGGATTAAATGAACATTTGAATTTAGTAGTCATCTAGATTGAAGAGATATCTTTTTCTCTGTGACTGTTATTTTTCTTTTTAATAGAAGTTTCTTCCTGCATGTAAAACTCAATCATGTTCATGCTAAACATTTTAATTGATATACAATGTTATAGAGTAGAAAGTCAAAATACTATTTTCAATTCCATTCTCTAGAGATGACCACTGTTAACAGGTTGACTGTGTATCTTTCCAAATCTTATGTGCCTATGTACTTTTTGTGTGGTTTAATACTGCCATAGTCTCTGTAAATGCTTGTGCTGTTGATCCTATTGTTTCAATTTTAGGTTTCCTCATATGGTGGCTTCCTCACTTACCAAATCAAGTCCTTTGGCCTACCTGGTGACATGGTTCTTCTGGAAAAGAAGCCAGATGTGCAGCTTACTGTAGGTATCAGAACACGACCCAAGTGGCAGGAAGTGGCAGTTGCTGTTGGCGCTGATCCAACTTTAGGACATCTTGATAAGAGGCCTACGCAGAGTTTGCATTAAATCATTTCCAATTTTTCATAGAAACTAAAAGGAAAGTTGACAGCGTGTCGCACCTCCTCAGGATCCTCTGCCCCTGACTGTCCCAGCCCCAAATGGTTTCTCTTTTCTCCCTTCCCAAAGTACTTAACTGTATCTCACCCTTGCATCTCATAAGTTACTACCTCATGTTAAACTTTCTTTTATGTCTCTATCATTCAGTTTAGTCTCACAAATGTTTTTTGAGCCCTTCCTGTTTGCACGGCCACATTGCCGGGCTCATAAAGGACAAGTGATCCCTGTCCTCAAAAAAAAGAGTAATCTAAGAGGGGAGAAGAGAGAAATATACAAATAGCTACAATCCACTGAACAGTAAGCATCTGAGGCGAAGTCCAAACGAGACTGTGAAACTGGGGTCCAAGTGGGGCCTTACGCAGGTGAGAGGCCCTCAGAAGGTTTCATGGAAAAGGTTAGTTTTGAGCCAGGCTTTTAAGCCTGGGCATGAGAGAAGAAGCACCCTTCCAGAGGCAGAGACTAAGGTGAACAGAGGCAGAGGGGCAGGGCTCAAAGGGCGACCAGTCCAACTTGGCTATATTATCAGTGTGTGCCAGGTCACTGAAAACGAACCTGGAAGGGTAGGAAGGAGGAGGTTTACTGCTATTATAAGGAATTTGGACTGATGTAGACAGTGAGGAGCCACTTTGGGTTTTTGAGAAGAAAAGTGACGTCACACACTCTGTGCCAACCACACAATCCAGAACTACAATCTAGAAAATTCCTTGGGAGCACAGGCAATGTCACATCCTGCACTGAGTCCCCTACAATATAGGGCATAGAGCCTTGAACATAGACTGGGGTGTCATCATCTGAGTTTGACTCTGTTTCTGGTTTGTGTGCTGTGATTAATGCAATGCAATTACAGCTTCCTGAAGAGTTTTCTTGTGTCATTCACTGTAAAATAGGGACTAGCAAGTCTCACACACAGATCTTGTCACAGCTGAGGGCCTCACGTTCTGGTGGGTTTTTGTGTTCAGCCACTGCTGTGTGGCTTTTTGTTTTTATTAGCACCCAAATTTATCGAGCTGTTGTTTTAAAACCTCAAAGGAACGTTTGCAAAACTTCTTGAAAATGAAGCACCAAAGAGTTTAGAGTTACAGTCTAAGGAAAACTAGCTGTACAATAAAAATTTTGTCGTGGCAATGCTGTATTTCAGTTTCATTATTTTAGCAGGGCGTCTCAAGCTCAGGCCACTAGCATGCCTATATTTTACTGCCAAAGAGTTTATTACACCAACTGTTGGAATTCACAGAGAAGCGAGAACCAAAATTTTTTCTTAATCTTACCTTCAAAGATGGAAAATAATTTCGGCTCTTGAAACATTTACTCTGCCGCTTTGTTCCACACCACTGTAATTAAGAGCCTATGAGGCATGTTTCCCGGATTAAGCTTTTCAGTGATTTGTGATCGCAGATAATGCTCTTCTTTCTGAAACACCACCCTAATGAAACGGAACCTTTTGGGTTTGGCGCTACAACAGAAAAGCTGGGGCTTTCGTGTGGGGTTTGGGGTGGGGATGCTGATGGTGGGTGCTGACCTTCTCCTTATGCCCTGTTAGGAGTCCCTCAAGAGCCACTGTAGTGGGGAAGGAAGTGCAGAGGCTGAGAGTGAGTGAGGCTGGATCCTGCAGGGTGTAGGCTGTGTGGCCAATTCCTCCTCCACGTGCCATCTCTGTGGCTCCCTGGCTCTGCAAGCTGAACAGCCGACCCTGCCAACCCTTCTGCCCTGCCCACCCTCCTCACCAGCCCACCCACCAAAGCACTTTCCTGCTACCACAGTCTGGTCCTACAGGCAGTGATGCAAACAGCACCTCATGCATTGACTGCAAAGCATGTTGTTTGTTTGTTTTTAACTTTCCCATCTTTTTAGCCACTTTCAGTCAAGAGGATTTTCCTGGTGTATCCTATTTGTGAAAATGCACTGTATAAGGGATTCTGTTTCCACATCACTAATCCGTTTGTCAGTTCATTTCATGACTAGTTTTTAGAATCAGACATTTCATGTAATGCAGATCCATAGAAATTTGTTCTTAGATCAGTTATAAACCTCACAACATCCCAATCAAGGCACTAACACATGCATGTTTTCCTTTAAACAGGGTCACCACATGTCCATCGTCTATGAGGAGCCAAATAACCCACGGCCAGACCGGCTGTATCACGGGCGAGTGCAGGTGGTGGAGGTAAAGGGATAGCATACAGAAAATGGTTCTTGATGATTCTTTTGTTCTGTGACTGGGCTTTCAAGCAATTGTGATTTTGACTTATGATTTAAAATATTAATTATATTTATACAAATATAGTTTATATATATAAATTTAAAATATACAGAGTTCATCCTCACAGGGCCTGGTCTGTACTATCTTTATGGCACTTAGCAGTGTCTTTCCTGTTTAACAGTTAATTATCCTTGTCTCATGACCCTCTGAGCTTGTAAATGCTACGATGTAGCTCCCTCTCGTCCTCAAGCCTCCTTGAGTGGCTGACAAATGCTTGGGATGAATGGATAGAAAAGCCACAAAAACATCTAACACCAAAATAAATAAGAATAACATAGATAAATAAAGGAAAGCTGATCAAGTTAGAAAACATTGTATTGCATTTACTTCGTTATGACAATTCCTTTAAAATAGTATTCAATTTCTATTATTCAATCTGTCCAATATCTCAAGGTGATACTTTTTCAAGTACCCTGAACTCACAAATACATTTTAAGATTTCTATACTGGTTTCTATATATTCTGTGTATTCCATCCATACAATGGAGTCCTATTTGGCAATAAATGAAACAAAGTGTTGATACCTACCACAACATGGATGAATCTCAAAAACATTACACTGAACAAAAGAAGCATCACAAAAGATCACATACTGTGTGATTCTGTTTATATGAGAGGGGTGACACCAGCAAAAATGGCCGAGTAAGAACCTTCAAAAATTCTCTCTTCCATAAAAGCAATAGAAAACTGGCGAAAATGGTCAGAAACAACTATTTCATAACTCTTGGAATTAACCAAAGGCTTGCAGCAATCTGGAAAGCATTTATTCAAGAAAAATGGCTGAATCTTAGTAAGAACATCAAGCTTTGTGACAGTCAACTTGCTCTATTTCCATCATCTTTTCCAGCTCCATAGTAGGCTTGAAAATCAACAGCCTACAGTCAAAGTGAAAGCCAGCAGGTTGGCAGCCACTTGAAGGGAAAGAGTGGGATTAGAGCTTCTCAAAGACTCATTCACAGAGAACTGTCATGATTTGACCTGTCTGGAGGTTTTCTGGAAGATGCCACTTCCAAGGCGGTCTTCGTTTGACTGGAGTCGGAACTCTCCCAGTATGAAAAACCTTTTTCCTGAGGGTGTTGTTGAAAACATTTAGAGGAAATTGTTTAACTTCTTGGCTGCCTGAAATAGTGGACAACAGTTGGTCAAACAAGAAGCTAATCATAAAACTTAAAATAAAAAGCTGGGGGGATGAGATGTCCATAGAAGCTTTGAAGAGCTCCAGCACAATCCTGGGAATGTAGACGGCCATGCATACTCAGGGCTGTTCGCATGCTCCAGAAAGCCCTGAGAAGGCCTTAAGCCCTCACCTCTGGCTGACCTTGAGGCTCTCTGCAAGCAGAAAGTGAAGGCCAAAGCAGAGTTGTCAGCTGCCCGGCTGAGTGTTGAGGGGTCCCCCGTCATGCACACAGAGCACTTTTGCAAAGACTAGGAGACTTTTTGGTTCCAGGCATTTAACGAAATCTCTGTCTAATCATTAGCTGGCCACTAAGCTAACCAAGCAGAGACTTTAGTGGCCACACATGACAAAGAATACAGACTTTACAGAATTAGCTCAGGAAAGTCACAACAAAGACACAAGCAACAATAATAAACAGCAGTGGCAACAAATCCTGGGGAGGGGAAGACTATGGTTTCCTGAGTTGCCACATTATATTGTTTTAAATATTCAATTTTCAACCAAAAAGTTATGAGACATGCAGAGAAACAAGAAAGTATAGTCCATGCACAGGGGGAACAAAGCAATAAATAGAAACTGTCCCTGAGGAAGCCCAGAACTTGGACTTACTAGAAAAAGACTTTAAATCAACATTTTAAATATGTCAGAGATCTAAAGAACACCATGTCTAAAGAACTAAAGGAAAATATGAGAACAGTGTCTCAGCAAATAGGAAATACCAATAAAGAAATATAAAATATATAAAAGAATCAAATAGAAATTCTAGAGTTGAAAAGTGCAATAACTGAAATGAAGAATCCACTAGAAGGGCTGCTTTGGACTGAATTATTTCCCCTCCAAATTCATATGTTGAACCCCTGGCCCCCAATGTGGCTGTATTTGGAGTTAAGAACTAATTAAGGTTAAATGAGATCTTAAGGGTGAAGCTGTGGTCTGATAAGATTAGTGTCCTTATAAGAGGAGACACCAGAAAGCTCACTGTCTCTGTGCTCCCTGTAAGGACACAGTGAGAAGGCAACCAACTGCAAGCCAGGAAGAGAGTTCTGACTAGGAACCAAATTGACTGGCATCTTTTTTTTTTTTTGAGGAAGATTAGCCTTGAGCTAACATGTGCCACCAATCCTCCTCTGCATTTTTGCTGAGGAAGACTGGCCCTGACCTAACATCTATGCCCATCTTCCTCGACTTTACATGTGGGATGCCTGCCACAGCATGGCTTGACAAGCGGTGTGTAGGTCCATACCCGGGATCTGAACCAGCGAACCCCAGGCTGCCAAAGTGGAACATGCAAACTTAACTGCTGCACCACCAGGCTGGCCCCTTGCCTGGCATCTTGATCTGGGATTTCTAGCCTCCAGAACCAAGAAAAGAAATTTCTGTTGTTTAAGCCTATGTTAAGTTTATAGTATTTTGTTATGGCAGCCTAAGCTAACTAAGATAAGGGCTCAACAACAGATTTGAGCAGGCAGAAGAAAGAATCAGCTAACTTGAAGAAGGTCAATTGAGATTATCCAGTCTGAGAAAAAGAAATAAAAAAAAAATGAGGAAAAACAAACAGACTCTGAAAGATATGGGTCACAGTCAAATGTAACAACGTGCATAATTGGAGTGCCAGAAGGACAAGAGAGAGAGAAAGGGGAAGAAAAAATATTTGAAGAAGTAATGGCTAAAACCTTCCAAAATTTGATGAAAATCATTAATCTACACATCCAAGCTCAACAAAGTCCAAGTAGGATAAATACACGAGACCCACACACAAAGACATCGTAGTAAACATTCTCAAAGACAAAGAGAGTCTTGAAAGCAACACAAGAGAAGCACTTCACATACAAGGAGTCCTCAATAAGAGTAACAGCTGATTTTTCACCAGAAACCATGGAAGTCAGAAGGCAGTGCAATGATGTTTTCAACATGCTGAAAGAAACACACCATCAACAAAGAATTATATGTCGAGCAAAATGTCTTTCAAAAATGAAGGAGAAATGAAGACATTCCATTCTTAACAAAACAGAGAATTCATCACTGGCCAACCCTTCTTACAAGAAATGCTAAAGGGAATCCTTCAGACTGAAATGAAAGGACACTATAGACAGTACCTTCAATCCACATCACATACGAAGAACACTGGTTTGGTAACTACATAGGTTAATATAACAGGCAGTATAAATGTATCTTTTGTTTGTAACTCTTTTTTTTTCTGTCTGACTTAAAAGACAACTGCATAAAAGCATAATTATAAATGTGAGTTGATGGTCATACAATGTATAAAGATGTAATTTGTATGACACAAAGGAACAAGGGAGGAAAGGAAGTGAATAGAAGCAAAGTTTTTGTATACTGCTGAAATCAAGTTGGTATTTATACAAATTGTCCAGCATGGAAAAATCCGTAGAGACACAATGTAGAGTAGTGTTTGCTGGGGCCTGGCAGTTGGATTGGGAGTAACTACCATGGGCACAAGGGTTCTTTTTGGGGGAATGAAAATGTTCTAAAATTACATTGTGGTAATGGTTGTATACTTTTATAGATTTACTAAAAATTGTACACTTAAAATGAGAGAATACCATTGTATGTAAATCATACCTCAAGCTGTTAAAAATATAAGTTAAAATTGTAGAAGTATTATGTTTATATGTTAATAATAGCTACCATTTATTGAATGTCTGCTACATACTAGGCACTATGCCGAACACTTTATATACATTATATCATTTCATATACTTTAATCCTCATGATAGTCCTGACATTAAGTAGTAGTATGCCCATTTAAGAGACGTGGAAACTGAGTTCAAAGGAGGCAACAGAATATAAAAGGTTAAAAGTGCAGGCCTTTACATGAAAAGATGCCCAACATCACTAGTCATTAGAGAAATGCAAATCACAGCCACAGTGAAATATCACCTCACACTCATTTGGATGCTACTATTTAAAAAAAAAGAAAAACAGAAAACAAGTGTCAGTGAGGGTATGCAGAAATTGGAACACTTGTGCACTATTGGTGAAACTGTAAATGGTGCAGCCATTGTGGAAAACAGTATTGAGGCTCCTCAAAAAATTAAAAATAGAATTGCCATATGATCCAGCCATCCCACTTCTGGGTGTATATCCAAAAGAATTGAAAACAGGATTTTGAAGAGACATTTGCACGCCCATGTTCATTGCAGCATTATTCACAATAGATAAGAGGTGGAAGCAACTGAGATGTCTATCAACAGATGAATGCATAAAGAAAATGTGGCATATACATACATTGAAATATTATTCGGCCTTAAAAAAGAAAGATATCCTACCCAGCCATCCCACTACTGGGTATCTATCCAAAGACCTTGAAATCAGCAATTCCAAAAGTCCCATGCACCCCTGTGTTCATTGCAGCATTATTTACAATAGCCAAGACGTGGAAGCAACCAAAGTGCCCATCAACTGATGGTTGGATAAAGAAGATATGGTATATATATACAATGGAATACTACTCAGCCATAAAAAAGGATACAATCGTCCCATTCACAACAACATGGATGGACCTTGAGGGTATTATGTTAAGTGAAATAAGCCAGATAGAGAAAGACAATCTCTGTATGACTCCACTCATATATAGAAGTTAAACACATGGACAAAGAGAACAGATTAGTGGCTACCAGGGGAAGAGGAGGGGAGTAGGGGGTGGGCACAAAGACTGAAGTGGTGCACCTACAACACGAGTGACAAACAATAATGCACAACTGAAATTTCACAAGGTTGTAAACTATCATAATCTTAATAAAAAGTAAAAAAAAAAAAAATCCTGTCACATGCTAGAATGTGAATGAAACTTGAGAACATTATACTAAGGGAAATAAGGAAGTCACTAGAAGACAAATACCACATGATTCCACTTATATGAGGTATTTAAAGTACTCAAATTCATGGAAAAAGAAAGTAGAATGGTGGTTGCCAAGGGCTTGGAGGAGGAGGAAATGGGAGTTATTGCTTAATAGGTTCAGAGTATCAATTTTACAAGATGATAAAGCTCTGGAGATCTGTTGCACAACACTGGGCATATGGCTATCACCATTGTACTGTGCACTTAAAATGGTTAAGGCACTGGCCCAGTGGCGTAGTGGTTAAGTTCTCACGCTCTGCTGCAGCAGCCCAGGGTTCACAGGTTCAGATCCCAGGTGCAAACCTACACCCCGCTCATCAAGTCATACTTTGGCAGTGTCCCACATACAAAATAGAGGAAGATTGACACAGATGTTAGCTGAGGGCAAATCTTCCTCACCAAAAAAAAATAATAATGATAAGGTTAAGATGGTAAATTTTATGTTATATGCTTTTTACCATGATAAAAATAAAATAATATGAATGTGTATATGCAAGAAAAGAGTGTACCTTCTGTCACAATTATACACCTTGAATTAATGGTCTGAGCTGCATGACTCAATTTCCATATGCTTCTCTCCTATACCCTTCTCACTCACTTTGTGCTTGTACAAACAAAAGTGCATTTTAAAATAAGCATAACACTGGGACATTTTATTTCATTTTATTCTTCCTTATTTCCTGTCTTCATTTTCTTCCCCTTTCTCGTGGCACTCTCCCTTTTTGGGAATAATCCAGGACATCTGACTTCTGAATGTAAATCCACTATCTTCTACTTACCCATCTTATTTTATTTTCTCTTATGCGTCGTTAATTGTCTTTTTTATTTATTTGCTCTGGGCATCTGCCTCTTTGAAAGCCCTGGAAGGGAGCTGGCCTAAGGCAGACCTTCTCTCTCTGTTTTCACATGTAGGGAAACTTCAGACACGCCAGCAGCGGGGCCCAGGTGTCTCGGGAAGAGCTGATGATGGTGCTGTCTAGACTGGAAGGTGTGCGCCTCCGCGGCCTCTATTTCACCGAGACGCAGCGGCTCACTCTGAGCGGGGTGGGGCTGGAGGAAGCTTCTGACACGGGAAGTGGACGTAGAGCACAGAATGTAGAGATGTGCGCCTGTCCCCCTGACTACACTGGTGACTCATGTCAGGTAGGAAATTCTCCGGTAACAGAAGATTCCCCCGGGGGACTCCTGTGCCTGGCTTTCCTGGCTGCTCTTCAACACCACTGGACATTCTGGGGCACTCTGCCCATTGCACAAGTTTCTGCTGGGCTATAGCTTCTTTCTTACCTGGACCACTTCCAGGTATTGAATATCACAAATCACAAATGTCTCAAAATCCGTAGGCAAGCCGCCAGAGCGCCATAGATCCGGGGGTTGTAGAAATCAGGACTCTCCCAGAAGTAGGAAGGAGACCGCCAGTGAGCATCCCAGTATTTGAGCCACTGCTTTCCCAGTAGCTGACCCAGGGTTCTTATGCCTTTCTCTAACCCAGGGCTCCCTCCAACCACCCACCCCACAATGGAGCTACAGTTCAAAGAATATCCTGATTCTTCGAGGGGAAATCGCAGTCCAATTTTCTAGCTCACAGCAGGTCTTCATTTGAGGCCCCATTGACTCAATTTGTTCTCTGGTGATTAAAAGTGCCATGAAATGAAATTATTTAATATCTCAAGCTGTAGATATGTTCTCTTCCTGAAGAGAGGGAGGGAAGCACAATGGTTAGTACAATTATTAGGAAATAGCAAGCATTGTCATTCTGTGTATTCCGTACACCCAACATCTAAGACGACACCCTTCGTTTCATCTCCTGATCCCTTGATAGCAGGAAACCCCCAAGGTGATCTGCACTTAAGAGTTCCTAGTTGTTTAACCTGCAAATATATTACCTGCCATGGTTTTCCAGGGACCCCTGTCTTATAGCATTTAGTCCACAGGGGCTGACATTTTTCTTCTCCCTTCCCTCCATCTCTTTTCCAGCCCGATTAAATACGTAGCCCAAGGGAAAGAGTGGAACCTCTGGATTAGCACCCTCCGGCCCAGGGCGTGTTCTTTGCGAGTGACTCAGCCTGTGATTTACAGCTGCTCTAATCGCTAGGGCTGTCTGCGGGGCGAGGTGGGTGGAAGGTAATGCCTGCCCCACCTCGCAGGAATTACAGAGCGGTGCGCTTCCCGGTGGGACTGTTATGTGTGCTCTCTCACCGGCTGACTCATGGGTGAAGTTTACAGGTGGGGCCTCCTGCCGCAGACAGCCTGCCGTACCTGAGTCAGGCAGGCCTGGGCACCGAGCAGGAAGGGCAGGTATAAGAGGAAGAGGCAGAGGTTTGTGCGCAGCCAGCAGGACACCTAGGGACCAGGATGCCCCCAGCAGTGAGGTGGTCCGCGGGATGGCTTTGGATCTTTGGGGCAGCCCTGGGGCAGTGTCTGGGATACGATTCACAGCAGCAAAGGGTAGTGTTTCTTCAGCCTCCCGGTCAAAGCCATCTGCAAGCAAGTTATTCGGAGTTTAAACCCAGCCAGGTAACGTCCCTTTTGAATTTTGGTTTGGGATGGGGAAGCGTTCCCAGCTTTGTGACATTTTAAGTTAGGGTGATGACAGAGTAATGGGTGGGCTAGGGGAGGGGCGGCTGGCCTCCCCATCCCGTTGACTGGCAGGGTTTATTACGGTGCCTGACAGATTGCTCTTCTGAGCTGTTCACCACAAACCCCATAAACATCAGCCCACCTGGGAATGCTGAGAGAGCTAAGAATTTAAATGCTTGTGCGCTGTTAATCTGCTATGAAACTTTGTGCCCTTTTGAGAGTATCCCAAGCCTCAGGACAAAAGAGTCTAATGCCTGTAGGCTTCCAAATTCTGCTTGGAAGAAAAATTACCCATAAATTAAATTATGAGAATCAGTGAAATCCGTGTTATAAAAAAGTGATGAGATCAAGTTTGTATAATACCTAACAGACATGCTTTAATTTGCCAGGCATTAAACACTCATAAATTCTGCTCTCTCTCTCCTTAAACTCCCTGGATGTTATATGTGTACTCAAAGAGAGATCCTCTGGCTGCTGAAATAACCCTTGGAAACCTGATAGGAACTAATTTTCTCATTTGTTCTATGAAAGTTTATTGGAAAAGTTAGCCTGAAAAATTATCACTTAAAAAATGGTTAGTTGCAAAACTCCTTTACTGAAATAATATATTAGGATGCATTCATTTTCATTTGGAGTAAATCTTCAATGCAATCTGAATGCTTGAACTGAATTTTTTGTAAAATGTGGAGTTTGAGTGCTTTATAGAGGTAAGGAAATGGCTGTAGTTCAGTAACTGACAAATGTTCTGAGAGTCACATGACACCTAAGTCTTGCTTTCTCTGTTTCTAACCAAAAGGAAATTAAGATGGGTGATTTAACTTTAATCAGGATAGACTGTCCTTCCCCCAAAGCATGTTTAATTAAGACTTCCATCGGGCATGTTGTCATAAATGAACCAGATATATTGATTTATTTGGGTAATTTGTTCCTTAGCAAACATGATTATTTTATAAGCATGAAATGTGATATATGGTGCTAATTATAAGGTACTTGCCACTTATTAGTAGAAATTATTTGTTCATAGATGTGATTACGCCATCATTGGCTGACTTTCCCTCAAACATCTCTTTGTTGTGCTTTCAGCTAAAGAACATTCCTTTCATACTTTGATTCTCTTTTAGACAAGCCTATTCATATAACACATAAAGTAATCTAATTTTTTGCAATGTGTTCTTTTGCCTAAACATGGTTTCTAATAGCTTAAGGGAAAAATATATTGGAAGTTAGAGTTGTGCTATTGTGTATGATTTGTAGTCATTGGTGATTCTGGAGGAAACTTCTGGCAGCAACTGGAATAGTCCACTCTGGGGAGCATATGAGGCTTCCTTCTCCAGCCTTATCACGTTGGCTTCTTTCTCCCCTCTTGACCAGGTAGAGGCATTTATGGCCATGGATGAACGAGAATAAACAGTTCAGTTCAAGGTCTCCCTTCACTGTAGTTTCAGAGTCTTACAGACATATGTGTTGTTTGAAGAGGATTAGATAAAAGATGGTCTTTTATCTTGAAATGTTAATTTTTCCTGATGCTTTAAAGATAAGGCATAGAGGAGACAGGTGAAAGAAACTAAAGACAGCGTCTGATTTTAGTCAGTGCACTGATTTGCTCTGCCAGAATAAGGAAAGTATCCATAATTCTCTTTAAAGACAGAAATCTAAATAATGTTTAATGGCTAGCGAAAGAATAGTTGCTTTTTTTTTTTATTGGGGGGCATTCTTAACTAGAATCCTTTCTTAAAAAATATCAGTTCATTCAAAGAAAACCATCATTATTTTCATCCATATGAAAAATACTAACGTGTTACACTGGAAAGAGACAATATACTGGAGATAGAAATAATGAAAGCAATATTGAACAAGAGAAGAAGACCACACCTGAGGAGAAGATTCCATGAAGCTGGGTCTTTGTGTGTTCAGTCAGAACCAACATCCCTGCAAAGTTCTGTATGAAAATGAAAGCCATGCCTCCCCTGGGCTCCCTGTTGCCCATAGACTGGTGAGTGGCAGTGAAATGATTCCACCAGTTCTGCCATATTGTGTAGATCCCAATGAGGACTCCTATACCCCGTTCCCACGCTGCTTCCTCCACCAGCCCAAACCGAGGTTTGGAGAGGGAGTACCTACCCAAACAGAACTTGAGGGGATTTGCTTAGAGATCCTCCCCCACTAAGGACTGAGGTCCTGATCCTCTTTGTTCCTTCACCATTCCATCCCTCCACTCACCCTCTAAACAGTTGGGGTAAGGGGGAGAGGAACCCACGTCCACCCTCCACACTTCCCCTTTCTCTGAATTCCCCACCTCACGTCTCCCACTCGGGCACAAACACACATTCTCTCCTTGCCATGGGAACAACATAGAACCTGACAAAAAAAAGCAAGTGGACCTGGCTAGTGTTTAAAAGTAGAAATCCACACACAGACTAAAGGAAAGAAGATAAAAAAGTAAATGCTTGATAGAATTGTCACGTGCTTTGGGTAATCATTTTCTTTCTTTGTATTGACTAAACCTTTTGTTTGAAAAATAGGGTTGTAGCCCCGGATACTATCGAGATAACAAAGGCTTATATACTGGACGGTGTGTTCCCTGCAGTTGCAATGGACATTCACATCGATGCCAGGATGGCTCAGGAATATGTATTGTGAGTAAACTGATGCTCTGACGCTACCAGCAGGCAATCTGTGTCTCCCCATTCCCCACTGCTAGGCTCTGGGACACCAAATGTCACATCCCCTGCCAGACCCTAAATAGAGCTTGCTATGTAAATATAGAAGGCTCCAGTGTGATTAGGATGAATTATTTTACACTCCACTTTTTCTTCCATTTTAACATGTGCCCTCAGAGAACTCCTGTCTGAACAACTGAATTACACATTAGCTTCTAAATCTCTGCTTCATTAAATGGTTTTAATGGGTGGATTCTGGGACTTAACTCTTGCTGGAATATTACAAATCAGAGCCACTGCTTTGGGCCTTAATTTTGTTGGGGTAGCAGGAGGTTGCAGGAGGGGAGCCTTGTTGCTCTCAGATGAGCAGGAGCTCAAGAAAGTAATCGGGTAGAAGGAGATGCTATGAAAGGTTTAAGGCTCACACTCAGTCAAACACAAACCCTCCACAGCTGCCAAGACAAAGCTGATCTATGTGGGAAGACAGCTGAGGGGAGTCCTTGCTGTCCGTGGCTCGTCCACCAGAAAACAATCTTCTTTTGCAATATTTTAGAAAATTCTCCCAGAGAAAATTAGATTCTCAGGAAATTTTCCTTTTGCGTAATGAAGCAGAATGGTTTTTATTCTGCTGCCTTCCTCCCTTTCATCAGAGGTCCTCTCCCTGGCAGCCAGGGTGTCCCCACTGAGAAGGAGAATGGGCAGTTCCAAGGAAAAGAGAGAGCGTCGGTACCCCCAGAATACAAAGACCCAACTCATGGGGTGCTGTTTGGAAATACATTCTTCTGGCACAGATTCCCTTTGCATTGTGTAATGCAACCAGAGTGTGTTTCAATTATTTGAGTTCCTACACTGTATTCAGCCGGTTCAGCATGTCCCAGGGAGCTGCTTCCTCTGCAAGATGGGACAGGCCAGGACAGGAAATTGCTGTAAAGAACTCGATAGAATATTCTGTAAGATTTTAACCTTCTAAGTTCAAAAAGAATAAAAGACATTGGGAAATACTGTTTTACAGCTCCTAAGTATTCTTATACAATAGACCAGGTTTGATACTGTCTGTTGTGTGTAACACAGGTAGTTGCTTTAATGAAAAATAAATATTTATCTTGTCATTGAGCCATTGCTAGATGTGGAGTCCACTTTATCAAAGGAGTGAAGAACAAAGTGGGTTTTCTCTGCAGTCCATTCACCCAGTGAAATGATCAATAGTGAGTCATAATTCATGTTTTCATCAAATGGGAAGATTTTCTTTTCCATTTCCTTTCTTTGTAGCTCTGTCTTCACTTGTCCCTAATGGCTGTGTGGCTTCTAGAAAGGATTCATTCAGGAAACACTTCCTGAGCATTTGCTCTCGTGGGAGGGACAGCCAAGTGCAGGGGGTAAAACCATCGGGCGTGATGGCTTCTCCTATAAGGCTTGCCGTCTAGTGGGGAATGTGCATGCGCACACACAGTGGCACGGAGCCCGTGTTTGCAGTCACTTAACCGCTCAATGGCAGGCACTGAGAGCCAGCACTGCTCTCAAATGTGACCATTTCATGGGAGTTAAGGAGGCAGCCCTCATTCTCAGAGAACAGTAATGGGGAAACCAAGTACCTTTCACCATCAAACAGGCTGATTCCTCTGCAAATCAGCCTCGACCTCTCAAGACCCAAAGTCAATTTCTAAAATCTGGACCTTCACGCATGTGCAAATCTCCATGTCGTTTCAAGAAAGCAGCGCGACTCCTTGCTGGGAAAGCAGAGTGTGTCCAGTTGAGAGGCAGGAGTAGCAGGTGATGTGTTGTGTGGGTGCTGTGGGCAGACGGACCTGCGACGGACCCATCTCTCCGCTCAGGCCCCTGCCGCTCCCTCATCTTGCCCACTCTCTCTGCATTTCCCTCCTTTCCCCCATCCCCTTGCCTTCTACTGTCTCAGTCACCCCTCATCTTCCTCTCTGTTCCCATGGCCCTTCCCCTTTCTCTTCTTATGATCTTCTTTCTTCCGTTTTCCTTCATTTCATTCCCTGCCACTTGAGTCCACCTTCCCCCCTACTCCCAGAATGATTTATCTGAAACTCACAGCTGACTCAGGGCTCCCTTGAGGCTCATGGCCAGTTGTCCACAACTCTTTGGTGTGGCCTCAGGGCCCCCTTGATCCGGGCTGCTGCCTCTCCAGCTGCATTCCACCCGCCTTGGCAGTTCACCCCCCAGAATACCAATTGCTTCACACTGCCCAGACACACTGCACTGCTCCTACAGGACAGTTCCCTGTACTCAGAATGCCCTTCCCTCACTTCTCCACCCAGCTCGTTCCTCTCCTTCTATCCTCCATGCAGGAGGCACCAGCACTGAAGCTCCTTCCCTGAAGCTCCTCTTGCCCTTACGGGATACTGACACACCTTTGTCATTGTATTTTCCACATTATATCGAAGTTGTCTATTCACATATTTGGTATATTCTATCTACCCCCGAGTGAGGGTGCCAATCCATCTTTGCATCCCTAATACGTAGCATAGTTGAGCTTACAGTAAATGCCCAACAGATGTTTGGTGTCAGATGGTGCTAGGAGAGCATGTGCTGTGGGAATGGATGTGGATTCATTCATTCATTCCTTCACTCATTCATTTATTCACAGTAAAACAAGGAAATTTGATAGGCAGATGCCTCCATTTGCAGGACTGATGAAGAAGCTTCTAGGGTAGGTGCTCTCAACTGAGGGTGATGGGTATTTCAGACATTCTTATGGGATTTTATCAAGCAACACAGGTTTTGACCACTGCTTCACAGTCCTCTCTCCTCATTCCTGTGGAGGACCAGTGTTCAGAGTCTTTTCACTAGGAAACAGATGGCCTCACTGCAATTCTTGTTTTTCCCATGTTTCCAGCTCAGAACTAAGTAGATATAGAACTAAAATATCTCTCTTCAGGTATGTTCTTTTTTAACATTGTCGTTTGGAGTTGAAAAAGAAAGGAAACTAAAGTGGAAAGGTAAATAATTACTTCAAAAGAATGGATGTTTTCTGAGGGACTCAGGCATCAGAGCAAAGTGAAGGTGAAGCGTGCTACCAGCACCCTCCCCTGACACCCCGGGACCCTCTGTGGATCCTGCAGACCACAGTGTGGATTTGTTCCCAGTGTCCAGACCTACAGGGGAAACCCACACAGCAGTGGCATTTGGGGAAGGAGGGAAGGATTCGGGGCTGGGCGGAGCTTCCTAGTGATGCTCAAATGTCAATCTGTGAGCAGCATCCTACTTGAAAGACCCACCTAGTTTTTTGAAATATTTACTAAACACTTGTGTGTATAGCACGATTTTACATCCAGAAAAAAAATGAAAAGATATTTTAACATCTTAGTGGCTTGTGTAATTCTTAGTTACTCAAAGGTTGGTGAAGGATGGATCTGTTTAAGCTGAACAAACTGATGACATTCATGACTGAGGGACAGTCTTTCCCGTTGGAGCACTGCCACACCCACTTAGGACATATATGTGTATTATTTTTCCCAATCTGGGTTCAGGTATTATTTAAAAACTTACATCCATTAAAGGTTCCTACTCCAGCACTACCTCTGCATACAGAGGTAACATGTATAGGCAAATTTTTAAAATTATACTTATTCCAGGCTGTGTAATTAACACAAAGTATCTCTGAATTATCGAATGCCCACAGTAAGGGGAGTTTTCCCAGCTCTTTTTGTGCATTTAGATCTTCCTTCTAGAGGAAAGCCAAGAAAGGTTATACTGGGCTAAAAATTCCACAAAATAAACCAATTCAACACAATTCACTTAGCTTTGTCTCAACAGACTGCTCAGTTGCAAAGTTGTATGATCTCAACACTTTATGAAGAATGACTTTCATTAGACACTGACTTTGACATGAAAATAGTTGTTTTTACATAAACTCTGTCGACGAAAATAATCCATAACCAATCTGCAAATGAAAATTTGGGTGAGTTTATTCTGAGCTGAAATCTAAGGACCATGGCCCCGGGCCTTTCTTCCCAAAGGAAGAAAGGGCACCAAAGAAATGAGGTATACAGAGTGGTTATATACCCCCAAAGAGGGTGCTTTACATATGATTGAAATGTCCCTCCCACAATAGTCACAAGATTGCCTTGTCAGCACAGAGTTTGATGGACACAGCAGGTAGTGGGTCTGCTATCTTGGTGGGCATAGCAGGAGGCAAGTCTATTATCTCGAGCTGGGTGGTCACAGGTGAGCGTAGCAATCAGTTTCTAGCCTAAGGAAAGATGCTTAATCCTTAAGGAGACGCCAACGTTGGGAGGGGGAGGGAAGTTGGACCTTTACCTCAAGGGCCTTTTGCTCTTGCCATAGGGAATCTCTAAAGCAGATATACAATGCATGCTCAACGGCCTCGGTCAGGCCCTTTTGGAAAGACAAGGTCAGGCCGAATTAGGTTTATACCAAATGGCTTCCTCATATTCTCCAGTATATCCTATTGCTTGCCATTTTTATTTGTCAACACAAAGCTTAGATGAAATTAATGTCTTGCTTCTTCAAGACATTGGAATTGAATACTTTCTTCAGATATGATGCAACTTTTTATTATTGTAACAAATGCCATGTTTTAAAAACTTATTTCAGTTTTATTGCTCTTTGTTCTATCTTTGTTGAGTGAGGTAAAATCAAGTTAATTTTCATAGAAGCAATTCCAAGGGGAAGAGGGGAAGGGACTGCATTTGCTGAGGCCCTATTATACTTTTTAAAATCCTCCCAGCAACCTTGGAAAGTAGGTATGATTCTAACTGTACATTTTAAGAAAATTAGAATTGTATGTAAATCATACATCAATAAAATTGATTTATAAAAAACACTGAGGCTCAGAGAGGTGAAAGAACTTGCCCGAGATTCCACAGCTACAAAAGGCTCTGAACCCAGCTCGTCTCTCTCCATCTCATCACACCTCTCGATGGTGAGCACCAGTGGCTGATAGAAGGGCACTTACACCTCATTTTTAACACCGACAATGATTGGATAGGCAGGAAAAATATTCAGCAAGTTGAACTGATATCACCATACGGAGTCAGAGGACTTGAGTTATAAGTATGTGACTCATCACAATTAATCATCAATTAAGATGATAATGATCTTAATAAGTATAATTGGCTGCTGTTAATTATACTGTTCCTCTGTCTCAAGAACTGCCAGCATAACACGGCTGGGAACCACTGTGAGCGCTGCAAGGAGGGTCACTATAGGAACTCCGTCCAGGGATCCTGTATGGTCTGCCCGTGTCCTCATTCAAACAGGTACTGTGGAAGCTTGAAGATAATCTATTGAGATAGGAAGTAGTTTGGTGATTGCCTAGGTAGCCCTAGGTGGGGAGTGGGAGGAAAATGGGAAGTAACTGCTAAAGGGTATGGGATTTCTTTTTGGGGTGATGAAAATGTTCTAAAATTGTTTGTGGTAATGGTTGTACAACTCTGTGAATATAGTAAAAGCCATTGAATTGTACACTTGAAATGGGTGAATTGTATAGTATCTGAACTTTATCTCAATAAAGCAGTAATATTAAAAGAGAAGAATAACAAAAAATATAAAACAGAAAAAGCAGTCTTTCCAAGTTGTATGCTTCTGAGTTTTTCCTTTTCCTCTTTCCTTTTGCTATTCATTTAGTGACTAAACAATTAGTTATTGAGCATCCATTACAGGGCTAGGAGTTGGTCTTCTCTAGATGCTGAGGAAACTGCAGTAAAGAAAACTGGCAAAGATTCCGATGTCATGAGGCTTGACCTGGAGAATGTCTGTGGGGGGAGTTGTCACACTCAATAAAGACATGAACAGATAAATAAGACATATAATTTCACGTAGAGATGGGCTATGTGATTGATAAAAGGGTTATGCAATTGATAGTGAGTAGATTCTTTAGAGAGGGTGACAGGAGGGCTTTCTGAAGTTGTCGGGCAGGGACCAAGGAATGATGAGATGGAGTAAGCCATGACAATATCTTAGTGATGGGAGTCCAATGCAAGGAAAAAACAGGAGAGAAAGCCCCTGTAGTGATGTGTTCGTGGACAGTAATATAGAGGAGGAAGACTTTTCCTCCACCTAAGTTGGGTTCATCTGGCCGGAGAACGAATTAAATTTCACAGGAGACAGAATAGCAAGAGAAAATTAAACAAAGCTTTATGAGGACCAAGGCCCGGGACCTTTCTTCCCAAAGGAAGAAAGGGCACCAAAGAAGTGGGGTGCACAGAGCAGTTATATACCCCCAAACAGGATATTTCACATATGATTGAAATGTCCCTCCCACAGTAGTCACAAGATTGCCTTGTCAGCACAGTGCTTGATGGACACAGCAGGTAATGGGTCTGCTATCTTGGTGGGCATAGCAGGAGTCAAGTCTATTGTCTCGAGCTGGGTGGTCACAGGTGAGCGCAGCAATCAGTTCCTAGCCTAAGGAAAAATGCTTAATCCTTAAAGAAATGCCAACGTTGGGAGGGGGAGGGAAGTCAGTTACAGGAGGTTACCAGAAACAGGAATAAGATTATTATGCAGATTTAAGTCCTTGCCTTTGGCATTGATTAAGAGTTTCTAGAGACAAGGTCATCTCCCCTTCTTCCTGGTAGAGAGAGGGAGATATCTTTACAATGTAAATGTCTCTTACAAAGGGTAAGTAAGTTCTACTTTTCAGTTGCTTTCCTGTCTGGAAAGAAACCAGCCTCAAATAATCATCATGCCAAAGAGACATATTTTGGGGTGGCCATTTCCAGGTCCCCACAGTAACAAGGCAAGATTGGCTGGAGTTCGGTGTGGGAGGGAGGGCCAGGAGATGAGGTTGGTGTGGCAGCCAGAGTTCAGATCCTGTAGGACCCTGCATGCTGTGTTAAGGCGCTTGCACTTTATCCTCAGTGTAATGGAAGCCATGGGACAGTTCTGAGCCACAGAGTCATGTGATCTGAGTTGTCATTCAGACTCTAGTATGGCCAACAGATTATGTAGGTAGAAAGCTACCATTTTCTTTTCATGGTAATCCATGCTCTGTTGGGGCTTGGCAACTTGTCATATTCTGGCTCATCAGGACATGTTCACTGTAGGTCCAAGCAAAATATAACAAGTTACTAAGTAAAGCAAGAGTTGGTTTGAAAATCAGGAAGATACTGATAAAATATCAGTAGTGCACAGGCTCTGGAACAAGTGTGGACCCCAAGGCTGATTGATATTAGCTGAGTATCAGAGAAAGTGGCCAAGTCTGAAAATTACCAAAGTCACTAGCCCAAATGTGGCTTTTCTGGAGATGCGTATTTGAAATGTTCACCCAGCTTTGCCATCTGTGTATTTGATACTCCTTAAACCTGCCCAGTCCTGTGACTTTATTTGTAAAGGGATCTGTCACTTGACACCAGCCCAGACTTGTTCAAACAGAAGCTGGGGAGAGTAGAAAGCGGTGAGATTTCCACGGGGTGCTTCGGAAAAGCTTTACATCTTTGGTTGCAAAGCGTATTGTTATCAAGGTCAGCTTCCAGCTTCTATGCAGGTGAAGTAACACAGTTCCTCAGATTTATCAATAAAACCCTATTTTTATCTGATTCTCCTTCCAGCCATATTAATACTGCTGACAAACTTGGAACTATCCCTTTAGAGTGTAACTTTGTATCCATGTAGTAAGCCAAGAGAAGATTCCCAAATAAGAATTCTCTTATCACTGTAGGGGAGGAAGACATTTCCTCTATCCAAAGTGGGTTCATCTCGCCAGAGAACAAATTAAATTCACATGAGACAGAATAGCAAGAGAAAATTAAACAAAACTTTATGAGGA
Source organism: Equus quagga (assembly GCF_021613505.1). Classification (NCBI taxonomy): domain Eukaryota; kingdom Metazoa; phylum Chordata; class Mammalia; order Perissodactyla; family Equidae; genus Equus; species Equus quagga. The sequence goes on along the minus strand of NC_060275.1, from coordinate 48,484,285 downwards.
ACCATGGCCCGGGACCTTTCTTCCTGAAGGAAGAAAGGGCACCGAAGAAGTGGGGTGCACAGAGCAGTTATATACCCCCAAACAGGATACTTCACATATGATTGAAATGTCCCTCCCACAATAGTCACAAGATTGCCTTGTCAGCACAGTGCTTGATGGACACAGCAGATAGTGGGTCTGCTGTCTCGGTGGGCGGAGCAGGAGGCAAGTCTATTGTCGTGAGCTGGGTGATCACAGGTGAGCGCAGCAATCAGTTCCTAGCCTAAGGAAAGATGCTTAATCCTTAAAGAAATGCCAACGTTGGGAGGGGGAGGGAAGTCAGTTACAGGAGGTTACCAGACAAGCACAATAAAATGCAGATTTAAGTCCTTGCCTTTGGTATTGATTGAGAGTTTCTAGAGACAGGGTCATCTCCCCTTCTTGGTACAGAGAGGGAGATATCTTTACCGATGGAGAGTTCCTTTACAATGTAAATGTCTCTTACAAATGGTAAGTAAATTCTACTTTTCAGTTTCTATCCTGTCTGCAAAGTTACTAGCCTCAAATAATCATCATGCCAAAGAGACATATCTTGGGGTGACTATTTCCAGGTCCCCACACCAGCAAAGGATAAATGGAGTTACTTTCCCTCAGATTTCCATGTGTAATGTTCAATGCACAGACGTAGACATTTCACAAGGCAACAGAGAATTTTCATGATCTTGTCTATTAAAAAAAAAAATTTAAAGCTTCTCAAATATACACCAGTTTAGAACTAAAAGAAAAGGAATCAAAATTCCACAACTTGATTTGAAAAATGTAAAAATCATCATTGGTTATGCCAACAGAAATACCTAGGCATCAAGCATGCTCTGTGCCTCAGTTCCTTCTGAAGTTGCTTGCTTGGACCCTCCACCACCTTTTCTTCCCAGAAAGCCATGCACCCGATAGAAAAGAACTAGAATAATCGAGGAGAAAATTTTTTTAAAGAATCAGAACTCTCTGTTCTTTTTTCTGCCTGGGCTTGTTTTATTCCTTCCTTGTTATTCCTGGAAAAATGCTGTTGTAATCATCTCTTCCAAAGTGAGCTACTTCGCTCTGACGTAAGGGAAGGAATGTTTTCTCCAAGCCAAAAATAAAACAGAATAAGTGTCTCCAGTGTGTCTTCACCAAAATTTGCCCAATGTCAGCTGAAATAATTCATCATTAGCTCTACAAATCTCAATAGGCAAAATTTTCTTCACACAAAAAGTAGCCAGACCCTTGGTCTCTGTTTTCACTTAATGCAAGTCAGTTCTCTGTGGCCAAAAATAACGAAAATAAAGCCTATCGATTTATGTTCTTACTGGGGCTTTTTTCTGTCTTCCTTCAAGTTTTGCCACCGGCTGTGTTGTGACTGGGGGAAACGTGAAGTGTTCCTGCAAACCTGGATACACAGGAACACAGTGCGAAAGGTAGGTGCGGCCCCTCCCCCTTCCTGATCCTCCGCATCCCCGCCCCGCCCCCTCCCCGCCCCTCTCCCCCCGGCCCCCCGCCCCTCCCCCGTGGCTCCCCTTCCCATCCCCTCATCCAGCAGGTGGGGGTGGGCTCTGTGGGCAGGTTGCTGCAGGCACTGGGTTGTGGGTGGCGCTCAGCAGGGTTGTAGCTCAGTGCTAGGAGCTGGGCGTTTGTTTTCGCTGAGGCTAGAAAAAGGTTTCCTGGGAAAAACACAAAACGGCTCACTTGATAAATCATTAACTTCCTTCTCTTTCTTGTTTTGAACGTGTTTCAGAAATTTGAGAATGAGGTCCGGTATGTCATAGCTGTATACACTCCCCTACACACACCCCTACATACCCCTTCTCCCAACACACCCCTACCCCTCGTGTGAACTCATCCCTACATACTCCAACCCACATGTATACACAGCTCTACCTCCCCCCAGCCCACACACGTCCCTGCTTGCTGTGTGTACAACTCTACATAAGCCTACATACACACAAACATCCGCAGCCCTAGATAGTCATAGACACGCACACACACACCTCTCTCTTTATCCCCACACGATCTTATGAACACTTGCAGGATAGTCTGTGTCTTATTAATTTCTGACTCCCTAGTGCCCAGCATGGTACTGTTCATATAATACATATTCAGTCATGTTTATGAAACAAAAGAATAAATGTTGCAAAATGGAAAGTATATACTTAATTATAAAGGGCCACAGAGCCAAGCTTTAGTATTTTCATGAACAAATTTTCGTGATTAGCTACTATGCATAGGGCACTGCCCAGTATTATGAAGACTGTAAAAGGTACTTACAATCTAGCTAGGGAGATAACACATGTCTATTTGGGAAAGTAACCGTATAACAAATGAATCATATGGACACCATATTTTTTAATTTAAAATAACTTTATCATAAAGTCAATACATATTTATTATAAAAATGATGTAACACAGGTGAGCAAAGAACCAACAAGGCCCACCACACCCCTAAATAGCCCTATATGCTCACATACGCTCACCACAGGCCTATTCATAATCATTTTACCTGCAGAAAACCACTGTCAAAAACTTGTATATTCTTTTTTTAATTTCTTTTTTATTGAGGGCACATTGGTTTATAACATTATATAAATTGTAGGTGTACATCATTATATTTCAACTTCTGTGTGTGCTACATCCTGTTCACCATCTAAAGTCTGGTTTCCATCCATCACCGTACAAATGTCCCCCTTTGCCCCTTTCACCCTCCTCCACCCTGCTTCCCCCTGGTAACCACCAAGCTGTTCTCTGTGTCTATGTGTTTGTTGTTGTTGTTTTTATCTTCCACATATGAGTGAAATCATATATGGTGTTTGGCTTTCTCCCTCTGACTTTTTTAGGTAGCATAATACCCTCAAGGTCCATCCACGTTGTTGCAAACGGCAAGATTTCATCTTTCTTTATGGCTGAATAGTATTCTATTGTATATATATATATATATATATATATATATATACACCACATCTTCTTTATCCATTCATCCATCAATGGGCACTTAGGTTCTTTCCAAGTCTCAGCTGTTGTGAATAATGCTACAATGATCACAGGGGTATGTGTTACTTTTTCAAATTGTTGTTTTCATGTTCTTTGGATAAATACCCAGAAGTGTAATAGCTGGATTATATGGTAATTCTATTTTTAATTTTTTGAGGAATTTCCATACTATTTTCTATACTGGCTGCCCCAGTTTACGTTTCCACCAGCAGTGTATGAGGGTTCCCTTTTCTCCTCATCCTCTCCAACACTTGTTCCTTTTTGTCTTTTTAATAGTTGGCATTCTGATAGGGATGAGGTGATATTTCATTGTAGTTTTGATTTGCATTTTCCTAATAACTACTGATGTTGAATATCTTTTCATGTGCCTGTTGGCCATCTGTATATCTTCTTTGGAAAAATGTCTGTTCAGATCCCCTACCCATTTTTTAATCGGGTTGTTTGGTTTTTTGATGTATGAGTTCTTTGTATATTTTGGATATTGACCCCTTATCGGATATATGATTTGCAAATATGTTCTCCCAGTTGTTAGGTTGTCTTTTCGTTTTGTTGATAGTTTCCTTCACTGTGCAGAGGATTTTTAGTTTGATATAGTCCCAATTGTTTATTTTGTTTGTTTCCCTTGCCTAAGGAGACATATCCAAAAAGATACTGCTAAGACCAATGTCAAAGAGCATACTGCCTATGTTTTCTTCAAGGACTTTTATGCTTTCAGATCTTGTGTTCAAGTCTTTAATGCATTTTGAGTCTGTTTTTGTATATGGTATAAGATAATGGTCTACTTTCATTCTTTTGCGTGTGTCTGTCCAGTTTTCCCAGCACCATTTATTGAAGAGACTTTCCTTTCTCCTTTGTATGTTCTCGGCTCCTTTGTCAAAAATTAGCTGTCCATAAATGTATGCATTTATTTCTGGGCGCTCAATTCTGTTAAATTGATCTCGGTGTGTTTTTCTGCCAGTACCATGCTACTTTGATGATTATAGCTTTGTAGTATACTTTGAAATCGGGGAGTGTGATACCTCCAGCTTTGTTCTTTTTTCTCAGGATTGCTTTGGCTGTTTGGGGTCTTTTGTTGTTCCATATAAATGATTCTTTGTTGTATTTCCATGAAAAATGTTGGGATTTTGATAGGGATTGCATTGACTCTCTAGATTGCTTTAGGTAATATGGACATTTTAACTATGTTAATTCTTCCAAATCACAAACATGGAATATCTTTCCATTTCTTTGTGTCTTCTTTGATTTCTTTCAACAATGTCTTACAGTTTTCAGTGTACAGGTCTTTCACCTCCTTGGTTAAATTGATTCCTAGGCATTTTATTTTTTTTGTTGCAATTGTAAATAGGATTGTATTCTTGATTTCTCTTTCTGCTAGTTCATTGTTAGTGTATAGACACACAATTGAATTTTCTATGTTGATTTTCTACCCTGAAACTTTACTGTATTCATTTATTATTTTTAATAGTTTTTTGGTGGATTCTCTAGGGTTTTCTACATATACAATCATGTCATCTGCAAATAGTGACAGTTTTTCTTCTTCCTGTCCAATTTGGATCCCTTTTATTTGTTTTTCTTGCCTAATTGCTCTGACTAAAACTTCCAATGCTACATTGAATAAGAGTGGCAAGGGGTTGGCCCCATGGCCTAGTGGTTAAATTTGGCACACTCTGCTTCTGTGGACCAGGTTCAGTTCCCAGGAGCCTCCATACACCACTCAGTGGTGGCCATGCTGTGGCAGTGACCCACATACAAAATAAAATAGAGGAAGATTGGCACAGATGTTAGCTCAGGGTGAATATTCCACAAGCAAAAAGAGTAGGATTGGCACAGATGTTAGCTCAGGGTGAATCTTCTACAAGCAAAAAGAGGACGATTGGCACAGATGTTAGCTCAAAGTGAATCTTCCTCAGCAAAAAAAAAAAAAAAAAAGAGTGATGAGAGTGGGTGTCCTTGTCTCGTTCCTGTTCTGCTTTCAGTTTTTCTCCATTGAGTATGATGTTAGCTGTGGGTTTGTCATATACAGCCTTTATTTTGTTGAGGTACTTTCCTTCTATACCCATTTTATTGAGAGTTTTTGTCATAAATGAATGCTGACTCTTGTCAAATGCTTTTTCTACATCTACTAAGATGATGATCATGTGATTTTTTTATTTTTCATTTTGTTAGTGTGGTGTATCACATTGATTGATTTGCAAATGTTGAACCATCCTTGCATCCCTGAAGTAAATCCCACTTGATTGTGGTGTGTGATTCTTTTATGTATTGTTGTATTTGATTTGCTAATATTTTTGTTGAGGATTTTTGCATCTATGTTCATCAGCAATATAGGCCTGTAGTTTTCTTGTTTGGTGTTGTCCTTGTCTGGTTTTAGTATCAGCATAATGTTGGCCTCCTTAATTTTTTGGAAGAGTTTGAGAAAGATAGGTATTAAATCTTTTTTAAATATTTGGTAGAGTACACCAGAGGTTTGTGGGGCACTGCCTCTGCTGTTGCCTGTTACCTTGTGGCTGCAGGCACCACTCCAGTTGGGATGTTGGAGTCCTGTGTGCACCTCTGCTGCTGCTACCAGGCTCTGAGTAGCTGCTGGGGGCCTGAGATCACAGAGCTTCACCTCCACTGCTGCTCCACTCCCCGTGGCCACAGGTGCTGCCACAGCTGGCTGGCCAGAGTTGTACACACACCTCCACTGCTGCCCACCGAGTTCTCTGGGGCTAAGGGCAGCTGGCTCAGACACCACAGTGGGGGGTCCAGGGTCCTGGGCTCTGCCTTGTTTCGCCTCCTCTGTGTGCTCCAATCCACTCCTTACCTCATACGTACTGATATGTGGCTCTCTCCAGTGTCCTGGTGAGACACTGTAATGTAACCTTTGTTGGGTTATGGATGTTTTACTTGCTGTAGATTGAAGGGGAGAGACAAAGGGATCCTGTCATGCTGCCATGTTGATATCTCCAAGTTGTTGTATATTCTTATAGATCATTTCTATGTGCACAGACTTTTTCTTAAAAACAAAAGTAGATTGCTGTTTTACGTTCTGTTTTGACTTGTTTTCTCATCTAATAGTATGTTAGTGGTATCTTTCGGTGTCCATAAGTATTCTTTGATAACGTCATGTCAGGACCCAGAAGTTCCACTGAAGTTCCATAATCCCTTACTATTGGTCTTTGAGATAGGTTTACATTTTCCATTCAAAGTGGCATTAAAAGCAAATCCTTTTAGCTAAATATTTCTGTACATAAATCCTCAAGATGTAAGTATAGAAGTGGATCCCTTGGGTCAAAGCATAAGTAAATTTTAGAGAGTTTTGATATGTTTTGCAAAATTGCCCTCCAGAAAAGTTGTATCATTTACATTCCTACTAGCATCAAAAGAACCACTGCCTGCCACCAGTGGATACTAAAAATGATCAATTTTTAAAATATTTGCCAATTTGATAGGGGAACATTGTATGTCATTTTAATTTACATTTCTTTGTTTAATAATCAGATTGGATTTTTTTTTCTTGTGCTTATTGACCATTTGTAAATTTTAGTTTTTGAATTGCTTTCCAAGTCTTTTACACATTGTTTTCTAGTGGAATGTTCTTTTATATTTTCATTGATTTGTACAAATTCTTTTAGAGGAAATTAACCCTTCATACTATATGTTGCAAATATTCTTCTTGGTTTTCTTTTTTTGTATGTTTTTTGGTTTAGTTTTAGTCGATCCTACATATGCAACAGTTAAGTTTTACTATATTTGTATCTATTTTGTCCTTTAGGGTTTCAGCCATTAGTGTCATGCTTAGAGGTTATGTAAATGCCTATGTATATTTTCTTTTAGGATTTTTATGGCTTTATTTATTACATTCAAATCTTCCTGTTGGTGAAATTTGGAATCTATGTTTCTGGAGGTGTTGCATCTCGTATGGCAAGATGGATTTAGGGTCAGCATGTACGGCAAAGATTGACCAGAGTTCAGATAACCTTAACTATCTCAGTATCCCATCTCTCAATAATCCAGGGGCCAGGTTGCATGAAATACACATAATATTTGGTTATACCTCAGAACCACACTCAGTAGGGTAAGATGTTCACACAGGAGAGGCACAAGGAAACTAGACCAACGGGGGGAATAGCAGATTCACATCCCTCGTGTCGTGCTCACTGCAGGATGTGTGCTCATTGAGTGAATGGGGACGACTCTCCAGATGTGTTTTCCTCTCTTATCTCATGCTCTCTTGCTCTCCTGCTCTTTCTTTGACAGGTACGTTTAGTTGAATTCACTGAAGCTAAATGTGTATATACAAAATTTCTATATAATCTTGGATTTGTTTCTATATTTTTAGTTGGTTGTTGTGGCCATTATCAATTCCGTATCATTCCTGAAAGTATAAAATATCCTCGAATATTTGGTCGAGCAAGGCTCCCGTCATAACCCTTATTTAAAGTTTTTCTTTGATCATTCCAGCATATTATTTTTATGGATAAACTTTAGAAGAGTTTAACCCAATTTCAAAAAAAGAGAAAATTAATTCAACTGGATTTCATAATAAAGCAGGGCCACTCTAGACTCGGATTATTTGAAACATTTTATGGACAAGGTGGGACTTAGGTATGTCGAAGGGATGCCTAGAACCCAGTGGAGCTGGAAGGTGGAAGTGGAAGGTGGCTCAGGTCAGGAAAGTAATTCAAGAAAGCCCAAGGGCCTGGAGGATACCTGCCCTGCATGGAAGGGAGGACCGCGTAATGATGGGGAACTCCGAGCCTCAGCTAAGGCTCTGGGCACTGACCTGTGGTAAAAAGGAGCAATTCAAGGTTCTGTTTCCCATTTCAGCAAGAGGAACATTGCCCACACTTGCCTCACATCTATTGTTCATTCTTTCTTTCAATGACAGATGTATGGAGAGCCTCATATATGCCTGGCACCATGCTAAGCATTTGAAACACGTCATCAACCAGAGCACAGACTGCCCTCAAGGGTTTTGCAGTCTAGTAGGGGACAGACATACAAAGGAGCTGTTAAACTAGTGAGAGAAAACATCACTGGGCTAAGTCAGGCCATAGTTGGAGGGACATCCAACCAGCCTTGAAGGGTGAGGGACGGAAAGGGCAGCTCTACTGAGACAGAAAGGCTGAGTGGAGTGGCGAGCAGAGATTGCAAAGGTCTTCCAGCTCTATGATTTAAAAGCTGTGGGCCTCCCACCTGGGAGAGGCATCCTAATTTAATCCTCCTTAGAGTCCTTCATAAACAATGAAGTGGAAGACACCAACAGGCTAGATGAGACATCCATTGGCAGGCTGCTGATTTGAAAAGAGAAATACTTAATTAACAGTCCTCTCTGCTTATGTTTGTTAGACTTGATGTCAGAAGAAAGCAAGCTATTGTTCCTTAAATTTTTTTTTAAAAAACTTGTTCACAAGTAAATGGCATTTTAATGTCAAAATTTTTCATTTGTTAAGCAGTTATTGAGCACCCACTCTGTGCCCGGCCGCCAGGCGTCATTCCCGGCACTGGTTGTTAACTATGCAATGATAAATACAAGGACAACGTAGAGGGAAAAGTGAGAATAGATGCGAGAGGTAGCTGGGCAGAGCAGGGAGCAGCCAAGCTTGGGGAGTGAGTAAGACAGGCTTCTCAGCGCACAGCGTGCTCTGGGGCACGTTTTCCACCCAGAGCCACAGATGACAAACGTGTTCTCTCTGTTTGTTGCAGCGAGGTTACTATGAAATCAGAAAGTTTGACTTTAGTCCATTGTGTTTAGCCACTACCATGAAATAAGAATGAGAGAACCAGTTATTTCCTGTAATTGGTAACTACTTCTGTGCAGGAGTAAGGAAGAAGCAAATCAAATTTCCTGAATATTTATGTAATTTTAATATGTTTTGTCATTGTGTATCATTTGCTTGGAAAGTTTAGATGTGCATGAGACATCAAAGAATAAAGTATTTTAAACCTAGATCTTTTGTGTAACATGGTTTATTAGGTAGAATACAGGGCTGGTCACCTAAAGTAAAGCCATGTTATTAGTATATTACCAACCTGCTTGGTAGACTTAGATAAGCCACCTCAGCTTAGTTACCGTCTTGATAATTAGGCAATGCATGGGTTTTCTGCTTCCCATCTACTTTCTGAAATGTCGTAATTACAAATGATACAAATTATACATACATACAATATACATATGAATATGTCATCATGTCTTAAAATGGTAGCTATCTTTTATTCTATTATGTGCAGGCATTGTATTAGATTCTTTACTACCTTATCTTTTATATCATATCCATCAACCAAAATAGGTATTGTTAGCACAATTATATATTCATTTATTCATTTGGCATACATTTATCTGGCACCTAATATGGGCCCAGGCACTGTCCCACTTGCTAGGGATATATCAGTAAGGAGACAGCCAAAAAATTCATGCCCTCATGGAGCTTACGTGTTCATGGGAGGAAAAGACGAAGAAACAGAAGCTTGAGGGGATGGGGATAACAGCCCAAGATTACATAGTATGTGGTGGAAGCAGGGACCCAGCCAGATCTTGTGGATTCAAAACCTGTAATCTTTGCACTGTATCACCAGCATATGAAAATTGCCAAGCAGTTCTTTGATACAAAGGTTAAATCTGGGGAAGAGAGTCAAATATTCTGTTTCCTTGATTCTGTCAATTCCGTTGATGATTATACACGACACACATCGATTTAGTAACAACTTGTGGAGGGTAGAGTGAGAGTGGAACTTTGCTAATGGGCGGAAATATTTTAGTTTACATCCCAATTCCAGAAACATTAACATGTGTTTGTTTTAGTTTTTAAAAAACAGAAACTCAGAATCAAGGAAATATGATCTTTTAACTTGTAAATAAAGAACTGAGTTCTCATCACTCAATTATCTAGAATAATAAAGTCTCTAGGCCAACATTAGCTGCGGTAGCTGCTCTCAGTTGTTTAAGCCCGTTATATATATATACATCACTGCAGCAGTCTGTGCACATACACGTAAATATGATTATGCAGACTTGAAATAGTACAATAGGAAATATTAATAAAATCCCCCTTTATGCGGAAATTTGAAATTATATGAATTTTACTTTAAATTGTTTTCTTTGAGGAAATTAGCCATAAGTTAAGGAATATTTAATTGTGTGATATTTTCAAGAACATAACTCTTGCATAAAATTCAGCCACCCTTGATTTCCATATTGGTCACACCACTGGCTCCAGTGTGCAATTCGTTCGTCTGAATTCGGCTATAGGGATAATTGAGAATCCTGTCGTCCTGGGTGTCAGGGAGAGAGAGAGCAATCTCTGCCTGCCTCCCGCTCTCACCGTTCTCGTTCAAGTCATGAACATCCCTGGACTGAGACACAGTCACTCTGCAAATCTATGTCAGCCCTTCCTCCCATAGAGTTACAATATGCAAAACAGAAGGCTAGAGGTTGAGAAAATTGAGTGGAATTAATCATGAGTTCTTTGGATGTTTCTCGTCTCTTTCCGTATTCTGTGCAGGTGTGCACCGGGATATTTCGGAAACCCCCAGAAATTTGGAGGAAGCTGCCAACCATGCAACTGTAACAACAATGGCCACTTGGGCAGTTGTGACCCCGTGACTGGAGGTAAGATCCACTCATGCATCTCTTAACCTGCATTTATCAAACTGGTGTCAAATAGCAGGCGAAAAACCCAAGCAAATGTTTTCAGGAAGCATAAGACAGGGTTCCAGCTAACAAATTGTCCTCTTGTTTTGACAACCTTGGGAATGCTTAGGTAGTAATTACAGCTTTGGTGAATAACTTAGTTCAAGTAGATTTTTTTTAAAAAGTAAAATTGTTTTTAAAACTTAGCTAATGGCCAAATTAACTTCAGGCTCTATTATGGTGATTTTGCTAAAATCTCCCTTTGACATTATAAGCTTTCACGTCAGCTCTCTTCATGTGTATATCTGAAGAAGTCAGAGTACTCTTTCTCTAATAGCAATAATGTTCTAGGATATGGGTGTTATAATTGAGATGGATTTTACATACCAAGGAAAAGACTATTGCTGGGAGTTAGGATGGGTTCCTTAGGAACAACTTCGACAAAAAAGGAAGACTGTCTTCTTCCTTCTCTGACAGAGAATATCAATGTGATTTATCAAGAAAATGCCATTAATATAGTGTAATGCCAAATCCTTAGATAAAAGCTCTCATCTTATTGTTATGGACAAGATGAAGAACTAAACCCTGGATGTGTGCCTTAGATTGGTCAAGTGACTGTTTCCAAAGGAATGCAGAGTAAATGGGTTATTACCAGTCTAGAACAAGGTATCTATTGTCCTGCCTTGGAGCTTCATCTTGACTCCATCCTGCTCAACATTGTTGACTTGAACGGAAATATAGAAGGCATGCTCACCCACTTATCAGATGGCAAACTTGGGAGAGATAGCAAATGCCTCCTCTGACACATTTAGAATTCAAAATGTCCTCAACAGCTGGAAATGATGGGCCAATTCTAGCCCATCTGGATGAGTTCTACTGTCAGTGGAGGTATTCAAGGAGAAGCTTCAACATCACACGCAGAGTATTAATGAAATTAATGCCTTTTCAACCCTCTCTTCCCTTACTCTAATAACAAAAATAAACAACCTGAAATGGGGATGATAACTATTCGTTTTAAAAATGGAAGAAAATCCTCACACATGAGACTTGTTTGTTCCTATGAGCCTTTTTCCCTCTTTTTCATTCTTTCTTTTACTTTCAATCAATAGTGTATAGAATCCTTGGTGGTCAAAACTCAAACTTGTTGAGAAAATTGCACTGATAAATCAATCATCTACATAAGCCAAGACCCCCATAGACTGTTCTAGGCGCTGTGGGAGATTGTGAGGGAAATAAAACCATGTTTCCTGGCCACAGGTATTTACAGCCTAATTGAGGAAATAAAAGTGACACAACTATATATACATATAAGAATGAGTAAAAGATCTTTTAAAAAGGATGAGTAAGAGCAAACTATGATTATATATGATAAATTAAAACATATACAAATATATAGAAAGGAGACATTGAGTGGTAAGATCAAGAGTGATGTGTTCACCTTATTTTTCTTATTGTCCAAAAATTTCCATCGTGAACTTAGATTATTTTTTTTACAATTAAAAGTTTAAAATATATATATATGCACACAGAGTGTGGAATATTGCCTGTCACTGAGAAGAACAATCATGAAAGCCTCTTTATAGCATGTCCAGGGAAACTTCAAGCCTAGAGATTTCATGTGGTGAAGTTAGACTATTTTTCAGAGGGAAGGGAGAGGGCATTTCAGTGTAAGGATACATAGTATGGGGAAAAAGAGTAGAAGTGGAAGGAGTAAAGAATATCCAAGGATGACCAGTGGGCTTTCCTGACTGTAGCTGAGAACTTCAAAATTCAGCTGATATCTGTGGTAGTTGGAGATAGGGGTCCACTGACATTGTATGCGTATCTCTCTCTCACAGTATCTGTCACACTGTTGTATAATTTGTCTCCTTGCCCCATGGGACCATTAAACCACAGAACTGCAGTGATTTTTGTCTTGATATCTTTGTACTTCCTGCACCTAGCACAGGGCCATGGCACACAATGGATGCTTGAAGGTGTTCGATGAATGTTTATTGAATGTTCTTGAATGACATTCCAAGAGACATCAACAGTTTTATAGGAAGCTATCAAAAAAAGCCTTAATACTAACAATTAGGAGTTTTAATTTCATTGGGATGCCATGACCCTTTATAGAGAAGGAAGTGACTTTATAATCAAAGAGGCCAGAAGAGAAGTTCCTGCAGCAAGACTGCTGGGGGTTGAGGAAGCTCCCTGAGCAATGGCTCAGGTGAGGGAGGAAAAATGGAAGAGCCAACAATGCTGGATAGTTGAGTGACTAAAATATTCCAAAAACCAGCTTTTCTAAAAGCCATGTTAAAGAGCAGATGAAGAGGAGTTTTAATAACAATATCTTCTTTGGTTATTCCTCGTTTCAGACTGCATAAACCAAGAACCCAAAGATGATGGCCCTGGAGAAGAATGTGATGGTGAGATAAGAAAGTGCCCCCTCCTTCCCAAGTTGTGGGGTTTAGTTTAAAATCTGTGAGCCCCATGCTGGGACATGCAGTTTCCAGGCTGAGAAAACGGTAGTGGGAGGAGATGGAAGGGGACTACTTAGGGTCAAATCCAGCCTGTCAATTAATAGGTGTATGACCTTGGGCAAGTGACCTTACTTCTCTAAGCCTGAGTTTTATCATTTGTAAAATGGACATAATAAATATACCAACCTCATAGAGTTGGAAAAATTCCTGTAGGTCCCTTATTATAATGCCTGGTGAATAGCAAGCACTCAATAAATAAAAGCTATTTATTACTATTTTTCCCACATACAAAATAAGCAACAAGTTGCATAGAATCACCATTTTTTGGCAGTTTTGTTGAAATATAATTTACATACAACATTGTATCAGTTTAAGATGTACAACATAATGATTTGATATATATATATATATTTTGCAAAATGATTATCACAATGTTTTGTTAACATCCATCATCTTACATAATTACAAATTCTTTTCTTATGATGAGAACTTTTAAGATCTACTTTCTTAGCAACTTTCAAGTATACAATACAATGTTGTTAACTACAGTCACCATGCTGTTCATTACATCATGAGAACTTATTTTTCTGATAACTGAAAGTTTATACCTTTTGATCCCCTTCGTCCATTTCCCCCACTCCACGAGTTCTTTCTAAAATACTCCTTGACTAGAGATCTCCCTTTTTCAACATCTGCATCCCTCCCAGAGAAGTCCAGGATGGTAATTATTGCCTGTGATGACCTATGTGCATAGTAACTGGGTTGTGCAGCCCTGTGCTCTGTTTGCATTCCTGTGGCTTCAGCCCACAGCACGTTTGCCTTTGATTGTGGCCCCTACAGATTGTGACAGCTGTGTGATGACACTCTTGAATGACCTGGCCACCATGGAGGGTGAGCTCCGCCTAGTCAAGTCTCAGCTGCAGGGCCTGAGTGCCAGCGCAAGCACTCTGGAGCACATGAGGCACTTGGAGACCCAGACCAAGGACCTGAGGGTAAATACTCTGGGGGTCCAGCACAATGGCTGGCTCAGAGTAGAGATTTGGTGGATAGATGCTGCTTGAATGAGTGCTCCTCAAGCAGGAAAAGGAGAGAGACTGACTCCGTTTGAGGCTCAGAGGGGCTTTCCTCTGTCCTCTGATCTAAGTGAAGATTTCCTTTTTACTGGTGGAAAGTACTAGTGAACACAAGAAACTAACATTTCTAAGCGAAATGCTTTACCTACTGAGTGTTTCTGTGCTAATTTTTCTTACAGAGTCTTTAGCTCAGTATCTTGCCTTCAGAAGACTCAAAAATAGATTTATGTAAAATTGGTGTTAATTGTTCTTTAAATGTTTGATAGAATTTTCCAGTGAAGCCATGTGGGTCAGGCGTTTTCTTATTGGAAGTTTTGAAAGTTTGTTTTTTTAATAAAGCATAAATTTAATTTTTTTTTTTAAAAGAACAATTTATTTATACACCCAACACATGACCGGGTGAGTGAAAGAAGCCAGTCTCAAAAAGTCACATACATGATTCTGTGTATATCACATTTTCTTTTTTTAATTAATGTTATGATAGATTACAGCCTTGTGAGATTTCGGTTGTACATTTTTGTTAGTCATGTTGTGGGTATACCACTTCCCCCTTTGTGCCCCCCCCCCCCCCCCCCCCCCTTTCCCCTGGTAACCACTGATCAGATCTCCTTATCAATATTCTAACTTCCACCTATGAGTGGAGTCATATAGAGTTCGCCTTTCTCTGACTGGCTTATTTTGCTTAACATAATACCCTCGAGGTCCATCCACGTTGCTGTGAATGGGCCAATTTTGTCTTTTTTTATGGCTGAGTAGTATTCCATTGTGTATATATACCACATCTTCTTTATCCAATCATCAGTTTCTGGGCATGTAGGTTGTTCCACGTCTTGGCTATTGTAAATAATGCTGCGATGAACATAGGGGTGCAACGGACTCTTGAGATTTCTGATTTCAGGTTCTTAGGATAGGTACCCAGTAATGGGATGGCTGGGTCATAGGGTATTTCTATTTTTAACTTTTTGAGAAATCTCCATACTGTTTTCCATAGTGGCTGTACCAGTTTGCATTCCCACCAACAGTGTATGAGGGTTCCTTTTTCTCCACAACCTCTCCAACATTTGTCGCTCTTGGTTTTGGATGTTTTTGCCAATCTAACGGGTGTAAGGTGATATCTTAGTGTAGTTTTGATTTGCATTTCCCTGATGATTAGCGATGATGAACATCTTTTCATGTGTCTATTGGCCATATTCATATCTTCTTTTGAGAAATGTCTGTTCATGTCCTCTGCCCATTTTTTGATCGGGTTGTTTGTTTTTTTGTTGTTAAGCAGTGTGAGTTCTTTGTATATTATGGAGATTAACCCTTTGTCGGATAAGTGGCTTGTAAATATTTTTTCCCAATTAGTGAGCTGTTTTTTTGTTTCAATCCTGTTTTCCCTTGCCTTGAAGAAGCTCTTTAGTCTGATGAAGTCCCATTTGGAAATTCAATTTTTAAAAAATAGATACAGGACTATTCAGCTTATCTATTTCTTCTTGAGTGATATTTGGTCATTTGTGCCTTTCAAATAATTTTTCCATTTCGTCTAAGGTATGAAATGTATTGACATAAAATCATTCATGATTTTCCCTTATCTGTTTAATATCTGCAAAACCTGTAGCGATGCCCTTTCATTCTGATATTGCTCATTTGTGTCCAATCTCTTTTTTTCTTGATTATTCTGATCAGAGTTTTATTAATTTTATTGATCTTTTTATTTTGTTGATTTTCTCCATCTTTATTCTGTTTTCAGTTTCGTTGATTTCTATTCTTATCCATATATCTTCTTGCATCGGCTTGCTTTGAGTTGAATTTGCTATTTATTTTCTAGCTTAAGATGAAAGCTTATTTTACTGATTCAAAACCTTTCTTCTTTCTAATATAAAGATTCAATGCTATAAATTTCCCCCTAAGCACTCCCTTTAGCTGTACCCCACACGTTTTGAAATGTTGTGTTTTCATTTTCATTCAGGTCAAAAGATTTTCTAATTTCCCTTGTGATATGTCTTTGACCCCTGAATTACTTAGAAGTGTGTTGTTTAACTTCCAAATTGCAAATTTTCCAGATAATTTTCTGTTATGATTTCTAATTGAATTCTGTTGTGGTGGTCAGAGAACATACTTTACATGATACCAATTCTTTTAAATGTATTGAGGTTTGTTTCATAGCTCAGAATATGGTCCTTCTGGGAGAATATTCTATGTGCACTTGGAAAGAAAGTGGCTGAGAGGATCCCACAGGGCCAGAGTCAGGCTCCCTGGAGGACACTGGGAGCTCTTCTGCCCATGAATGAAGGTGAAAAAGTGCCCTTGAAACTGCCCGATGCTAATTGTTGCGCCATGGCTATATGAGAACCTAGGAAAGTTACAACCTTACAGCCAGAAAAAGATTCGCAAACCAAGATCTGTGCTCGAATGTGACATCCTCAAGATCAAGATGGTGTGCAAGTCCTACGTTGCCAATATACGAACTGGTCCTGCACTGGAGGGTCTGGGGTGGCAGTGGTGATAACCATAAGGTCCCTGGACAGGGCACTGAGAGTGCAGAGAGGGGAGAGAGCTCGCGCTCAGAATGAGCCCGCAAAAATCATAATAGACAAATAGCGAGGGGAAATACACCCAAGAAAGCAACCGTGAAGATATGAGTTCCCTTCAGATAAAAGGAAGAGAATAGGACAATCTGAAAATTACTTTGAAGGATAACATCCAATAGAAGAAACAAGAATTTAGGAAATTTTGAAAAACGCCAGAAACCAAACAAGAAGAGGCAGATATGAAAAGATCCAATTAAACATCATGGGAATGAAAAAAATATACTCATTGAGATGAAAGAATTCAGTGGATAAGATAAGCCCTAAACATAGACATAGACATAGTGAAAGAGGCTGTGGAGAAGGTTTAATAAGTGCTTTTGGAATGAGGGCTGATTCTAAACCCATTAGTGGCTATTGCTGAGTACATATAGCAAAAAATAAGGCTAGAAAAATGGCTCCTTTCCATCTCATCAGGATAATTTTAGTCCATGGTTTACAGGCTTAATATAGAGGGAAGAGGAGAAAAAGCCTTCATGTTTTGAGAGAAAAAGAAGCCACTTGAGTTACTTTGATGTCATCAGTACAAGCCGGTACTTCTCCAGCAAAGGAAAGGGAACCAACATTTTGGTGCCCGTTCTATGTGCCACACTGTGTGCTAAGTGCTTTACTTAAGTCTCACAACATCCTATGAGGAAGTTAGTGTTATTTTCATTTAACAGGCATGCAAAAGCTAAGCAACTTGCCTAAAATCACACAGCTAGTACATGGTGGCTCTAGAACCAAGATCAATTTCTAAAGGCTATGCTTTACCCACTACACGTCTTATCCAGATGTTCAACGAACGTTCTACAGAATGATGTGCCCCAGTTTTCCCACAGTAAAATTAAAATAGAACCATCTTCTTGCAATATCACACAAACACTGTGAAAATTCAGTAGGAATAGTATGAAAAGGAAACTAACATTTTTGAATGCTCATGTGTACATGACAGTTTATAATACATTAGCCCACTTATCATCAAAAACAACCCAGAAGCTTAATATTATAACCCCTAATTTACTGATGAAGGAGATAAGGCTCCATGAGGTGTGTCCACTAAGTGGTGGGCCTAGGGTTTGAGCCTGAGCTGTAAACCTGTGTTCTCTTACGCAACACAGCTCTCACACATAAATTGAAGTATTGCTTTTTTTGGTAAGTTTTTTCAAGGTATTAACCAGTCTTTTCCAAAAATTTGAAAATAATCACTGTTCTAGATATTATGTACAGGATGTCACCCTCTAAAAGTAATGAGGCAGTTTAGTGCCCAAAAATATCAAGGGGCCTGGATTTTGGTCCTGAAGCAATCACTGATCAGCTATACAGCCACGGCTAGGACAAGTCACCCACCTTCTTTGGCCTTCCATTGTCTCATTGGTAACATGAGGGTGTTCAGTTAAAAGATCTCTGAATTCCCTTTCTGCTCTAAAATTCTTTGAATCTAATGGTTCCTTCAGTAAAGTAGCCATAGGCTCTGCTTTTAGGAATAAAGTTAAATATAAGTTAACAGCAGCTGAATTTATTGTAGAATCTGGAAATTAACGTCAGATAAGTGGTATCACCTTCATTTCTATAAGGGCAGGTCATTAATTCAAGTAAAGTATCTCTTGTCTTGTTACGTTTTTAAATTTTGCTACCTTCTTTTAGAGCCATATCACAACTTAGATCAGAAAGTAGATTCTTCATGCAGCCTATTTCAAAGAACCATATTTTTTTTTTTGTGGACCAGCATTGGTCTCGCTAAATGAATCTGTTCATATCATCACCAGGTTTACCAAGTTGATGGGACTTACTCCAAATTTCTGCTTTCAAGTGAGATTAACTTTGTATTTTCTTTCAGAATCAGTTGCTCAACTACCGTTCTGCCATTTCAAATCATGGATCAAAAATGGATGGCCTGGAAAAAGAACTGAGTAGCTTAAATCATGAATTTGAGACTTTGCAAGAAAAGGTAACGTGTTAGGTCAATTAAATTAACTTTTTTGTTTGTTTACTTTCAAAATATTGTTAGTTTTTTCCCCCATCAGCTTAATTTGTGGCTAATCAATTTATTATTCACATAGGTTCAAATAAATTCCAGAAAAGTACAAGCATTACATAACAATGTTGATCGGACAACCCAAAGAGCAAAAGAGCTGGACACAAAGATTAAAAATGTCATCCGGAATGTGCACAGTAAGGAGAGTCATCAGTCCAATTGAATGTTCTTTATATTACACAGCCTTTGTTGTACACTGAAAGAATTTCCCCTTAAGAATTCAACAGTATGAAAAAGATCCTGTAGTGATACTAAAAAACCAAGATGAACCCTCTATAAAAATCTCTGCCTTATTTTTAGTAGTCTACTGGAGTCCAGAATTCCCAGTTTAATAAACTGCTTGATGTTTCCTAGTTCTCTTGAAGCAGCAGTTCTCTGGGACAAATGGAGAAGGAAACAATGTCCTGTTAGGTGATTTTTCCAGAGAGTTGGCTGAAGCTGACCGCATGATGAGAGAACTGCGGTCCCGCAACTTCGGAAAGCAGCTGAAAGACGCAGAAGATGGAAAAAAAAACGCTCAGCTCTGTAAGGACGTGCTCACATTCTTGCATCCACTTCTTTCTAATTGGTTTGAAACACAGTGTGCAAAGTACAATATTGAGTCCCCCGTTACAGTTGGAAGGTCCCATCATCTCAGCACATATTACTGTTAGAGCATCATGTGGTGAAAATGGGTACCCCTCCAAGTTACCAAGAGGTTGTAGAACATAGCATCTTACCATCATGCGAAAAAATACTACTAATAATAAGTTCTTCTCCTAAGATGTTACTGATACCTCTTTTCCTTTTTCATTGCATTTTCCTTCTTCTTTCATTCAACTTCACCCAACTTTCTCATTACATCCTTTTTTAACAGTCACCTCACCACCTCTGGGATTTTGAATCACACATTGACATTAGCACTACTATTACAAAAACAAAAAAATGGGTGTACTAGAAATTAACTGAAATATCTAAAGGTTTTGACTATGGAAAATGCCTCATTAGCTCAAAACTGGGAGAAATATTGGTTTGGTGCATATGTTTCCAAATACTGATCTTTATTCTCTAGTAAAATGATTATCAATAGCTAATATACAGATAGTAGCAGGGTTTTTTTTTTTTAGCATTTGTGTTGTTTAAATTTAATATTAGTCTTGGCTTTTAGCTGCAAGGAGACAGTATTAGTAGTCGAAGGAGCAGGTCCTTTTTACTCTGGAGATCCAGTTCAAGTCCCAAGACTGGCTCGTTATGCAACTTTGGGCCGTCACCTAATTTCTTGCGCCATCCATTTCCTTATGTGAAACATGAGAATGATATTGCTGTTTTCCTGTGGTTATCATGAAAGTTAAGTGAGGCAGTGTGTGTAAGGCACACAGCAGGTGTTGCATAAATGTTAGCTTCCTTTCCCATTCCCTTGCAAGTTCAAGGAAAACCATGAAATGAGTAGAAACTTAATTCTCCTTCTGTAGTCTTTGTAAGTTAGCTTCGCTGTACTCATCTCTCAAGAGGAAAACATAAAGTGATGTATTACAGTGCTGAATCGGATAAGGAGCTGGCTGGAAAAACACCAGGTAGAGAACAGTGGACTTGTTAAGAGTATACGGGATTCTTTAAATGAATACGAAGCCAAACTCACTGACCTCCGTGCCATGCTACAAGAGGCAGCCACCCAAGCAAAGCAGGCTGCTGGCCTCAACCGAGAAAACCAGAAGACTTTGGAATCCATCAAGGTGAGTTTACAGTCAGAATCTGCATGGTTTCATTAACGACAAGAATGAGGGAGCAGAGATCTTTGTCTAATAAAGTGGCCTGGCCAGCCGGCTGTCTGTACATCTAGTCTGTACGCACCTGTCTGTACATCAAACCCTAATCAAACAGGAATGAGACATTAAATGCAAAATCAGTCGTTCTTACTCCTCAGCAGCCAGAAAAGAGTCTGGGCTTAAACCACAGAAAAAGCAGAGCAAATTGCTTCACCCACCCCTGGCTGATAGAGTGCTGGAGGAATAATGTTACCAAGTAGATGAGAAATCAAATTAATATTGTTATAATTAATTCAAAGTACATAATATTTGTTTAAAATAACTGACTTCGTGTCATATGTGTAAACATCGTTATCATAATCACCAGCAAAGGCATTTTAGGCCATTACCTGCTTTACAGGTAAAAAGTTAAAGTACAGGCCTCATGCAGGAGCTGCAATAACAGAATTTAGAGCTCAAGATTCTATCGTGTATATTTCAGCTGTGAACACTGTGTGCTGAAACAACAACAAAAGTGTGAGGGTTATTTAATGGCAGGAAGATCAAAATGGAATAATATAGGACTGACCTCCAGAAAGAAGAACTTAGAAAAGACCATAAGCAATATCTTAGCAGACGGCAATATGCTTAACTTCCAAAACCTGTTTGATAGAAGCACCTCTGTTGGAAGACACTGATTGTGCCAAGGGAAGGGGCCAGGTCCAGTATTCTCAGTTTCTGAACTTCAGCAGCCTCCCAGCGTGGCATTCGCAGATCCTACATGGCTTCATGCTGACATGCCCCCACATCCTCACTGGGACGGGCACGTAGAGTGTACCAGTGGTCAGTGCTGGTTTATTTAGCTCAGATCCGTTGTTTTGATCCACGTAGCGGACCTTAATTATACATCCACCTCTTTGGCCGAGTTGACCCCAGTGTAGAAACCTTCTTCAACAGTGATAACGATTGTTTCATTGGCATGTAGTTTGCGGAAACTATGACAACACCCCCACTCTACAAAGACAACTGATTTCTCATGATTTTGTGGTTGCCTAGGTGATCTTTTAAGTTCAAGAAAGCATTCTGACTCTGAAATTACTTGTATGCTGTTGTCCAATAAACATGTCTGTGCCTTCTCACGAAATATCGTATAGCTTAGGCAGATGTTCTTTTACTCTATCCAGAGACAAGTTAAAGAAATGAATTCCCTACAGAGTGACTTCAACAAGTATCTAGCCACTGCAGATGCCTCCTTACTGCAAACCAGTGCTGTGCTGCAGCTGATGAGGAAAAGCCAGGAGGTAGAGATGAAACTTATTCTCTAAACAATGGAAAAACTTTTACATTATATTGCAAAGAAACTGTGAGATAGGCTAACCTATTTTTTTCTCCCATATATGTCTTTTGGATGGAAGGAAATACACTAAAATGTTAACAGTGGTTCTCTCTTGGTAGGGGGAGGGTGAATGATGTCTTCTCTATATCTATCTGTATTATGTAATTTGCCTGCAATGAGCAAATGTTACTTTTGTGGTAAGCATAAAAGTATTGTGATGCTCTTTTTAAAACATCAAGCGTACCTTTATTAGCAGAAGACATTTAGGACTGATAAAAGATTGGCAACGTTTCTTAGCAGCCCAGTGGTCATTTTGAAAATGTCTATTAGGATCACTATTTTAAAATCAGAAAAAAGTGTTTTGGTTTAGCACAACTTTACACTAATGATAACAGTCTACACTTATAAAATTTATCAAAAGGGGAACCCGCCATAAGGAAAATGTTTGAAATGGTGATAAAACTTGCGAGAATATTATCACGGCCACTCTTTGAAGTAACCAAGTATTAATTAGTGTGGTCAGTGGGCTTAGAAAACAATTTCTTCCTGTTGCCTCCTAGAGACATGTCAATTATGACAGAGTTCAAGTAAATGGCCTATACATTCTTTGTTTAAATTGACATTGTCTCTGTTTACTTGGAAAAAATAGGAATATGAAAAATTAGCTGCCAGTTTAAATGAAGCAAAACATGAACTAAGGGACAAAGTGAAAGAACTTTCCAAATCCGGCAGCAAAACCTCCCTGGTGGTGGCTGCAGAAAAGCACGCGCAGTCTTTGCAAGAGCTGGCAAAGCAGCTGGAGGAGTGAGTGTCCCGGAGACTTCTGCTGTTGGAGCCTAGTGTGAAAGCCACCCGCCCCCCCCAACCCCGGCAAGCTGGATCTCCAGAACAGGGTGGAGGGGGGACCCAGGGCCAGGTCCAAACCCTACCTCTAACAGGGAGTTCCCAGCTGAGTCCTTGGGGCAGAGCTATGGAGCCCACCACCTCAGGTCTCTATTTGCCAAATGAACTGGGGAGGCTGGGGGGTTCTTAGCTGCGGGCAGGGGAGGGCTGCGGAGCACTTCACCTGCACTGTCTTCCAGGATCAAGAGGAACACCAGTGGGGATGAGCTGGTGCGCTGTGCTGTGGACGCTGCCACCGCCTACGAGAACATCCTCAACGCCATCAAAGCGGCTGAGGATGCAGCCGACAAGGCCACCAGTGCCTCCGAGTCTGCCCACCAGGTGGGCATCTGAACTGGCACCTTCTCTAGATGCACTCTGGAGAGGACTCGTTTTCCTATTTTCTTTGCATGTGCACTGAGGAATATATAAAAGCGTTATTTTAAATCAGAACTTGTTAGATAGAATAGACTTGAACTTGCTCTAGATATGGGTCATTTCTGTGTTTACTTGACTGTTTGATGTATATAGTGTAGTCTTTAAAACTATTTGTGAAACCAGATAGAAATTACACTATCAGTTTTGAACCATGATAAATATTTTATCCTGCTTCTTACCAGGTCTGCTTTTAAGCTGTGATTTAAGTATCAACATTTACCAAAGAGGAGAGAGGTTTTTGTACACAATTTGATAACCACTTAGTTCCTGTCATCTGTGTTACACACAGGCATGTCTGTGGAGTTCTATAGGATCTCACATGTACTGTATAATATTCCTCTATCTAAAAATAAAGGACGAAATATTAAATATCAAAGAATTAGGGGACAGGCCTTCTTGGGAGGTTGAAGACTTTTCTCTCTCAAAGAGTAAAAACCTGAAGGCAACTCAGTTCTGTCTTCAGTTATTGCAGAAGATATTGTACAAGTGACAGGGAGAAAACATAATGTGTCAGGATGTCACCACAGATGGTCCACCTCCCCAAGCCGCAGATGTCTACCTAGGGCCCTAACTGGATCTTTTAAGGAGCAGTCTTTTTAAACCTTCTCTCTTCACCTTTGAACCTTATCCTTTAAAGACTGAAGATAAGGCCTTTAGGTAGGATGACGAATCTTACTCCATATTTCCTAAGGTATCCCATGTGCTTAAGGCTGATAAACACTTTGCTTTCAGACAGTGATAAAGGAAAATCTTCCAAGAAAAGCTAAAACCCTGAGTTCCAACAGTGAAAAATTGTTAAATGAAGCCAAGATAACGCAGAAGAAGCTACAGCAAGGTATGGGGGGTAAGGGTGGCTGGGATAGTCAAGGTCTTGAAAATGACCTGTGAGACCTGGAAAAGCAGCCCTGGGAGCAAATGCTCTTCTCGAATCCCAATGTCCATGCAGACGATGCTTTGTAAATCCTTGGTTTCTTTTATGGATTTGATGTTTCTACCCAACGTTCTAACATATATTAAATTAACTAGAACCTCATGAATATAAATAAATCTTGAGGGTGTTTTGCCTGTTTTGGCCTGGCCTTTGGGGGGATCTTTAATTTAACCCATGTGTGACCATGGCCTTGGGAACCCAGTTAGCACAGAGGTATGTGGACTGCTGGTTTCTTATTTAAGGCCAAGATAATTAGTTTCAGGTCATTAGAGCAATTGCTTCAAAATTTCTTAAGTTCTAAAATCTTAGCAATTAAAATTACCAAAATCTCTGCCACTGTGAAGCATGAGAATTTTTTAATCATAATTTTATCTTTGAAAATTTTCCACTTACTTTATTTAATTTTTTTTAGAAAAGAATTGAACCATCTCAATCTCACCAAATTCCAGTGTTCTAGAAATGCTGTCTCTTGATTTTCTCTGGTCTCTTACGGTCATTCAGCCCTCACTCAGTTTCTTAGTCCTTTCAGACCAATTAGATGCCTTTACCAGAAAATAAATTTACTTATCTATTTTCATTTTTAAAAATTAAATATGTGAAAAATAAAATACAAAATATTATATTAATGTACAATCATTTGCCTAGCAAATTTCAAGAATTAAAATTTCCTGGTGTGACGTCTGCTCTCTTTACAACATTTGAGCTAAGAGATGAGGATCAGTGTTTTAAATAGGATTAGGATGCTAACTACATTGTTACTTTTTATCTTTTGTTTTCTACCAGCTTTATTTTTTTGTTTGTTTTACCTTTTGACCCCCTTCACCTGTTTTTCCCAGCCTCCACCCTCTGCCTCTGACAACCACCAATCTGTTCTCTGTATCTATGAGCTTGGGGTTTTTTTGTTGTTTTCTTTAGTTTTTTAGATTCCACATCTAAGAAAGATCACACAGCATTTGTCTATGTTGTTATTTACACCAGTCTTAGAATAATAATTTAAGCCATATATCATCAGTATGGTCTTAAAGCACTCGTTGGTCATTTTCCGTGACCCCAAAGTGGCAATATTATCAGCTAGGAGTGTCTGTAACCTCCGTTCCTTTCACTGAATTTCCTTAAACCATCAGTTTGGCGATGAGCAGAAACCAGCAATGCCTACTCTGTGGGTGTTTGCTTGGATGACACTCTCTCAACAACTCGCCTTTCTTACACTCTGACTGAAGAGGCATCCTTTCTGCATTATTCATTTGTTCATTCATTCATTCAATAAATATGTACTAATATTGAGCCCTGACTAGTACCAGTCCCGGCACCATGCGCTAGGACACAGCAGTGAACCAGGTAGATACATTCCTTCACTAAGCAGAGACTTTTGCCGTGAGCAGAGTAGAAGTTAAGCCCTCCCTAAGTTTTAAGCCTCTCCTTTTTTTCATGTGCATTTCTAAGGAGCCTTGTACCATAGATTCTAATATGCTCCTGGCCTCTGTAACCGGAGGACCGTGGAGCTGTGGGTCTAGACACATGTAGTGGACATCTCTGGGATGACCCCTAAGATGTAGGCCTGCTCAGTGCTTTCCAGACCCTGGCTACTTCAGGGGCCACCAATACCAATGGAGGATCAAAATCCACAGGGTAATTGCCTCTTGATGCTTTCTTTTATTTTAGAAATCAGTCCAGCTCTCAACAACCTACAGCAAACTCTGAAAATTATGACAGTTCAGAAAGGGCTGATAGACACCAATATTACTACCATCCGCGATGATCTTCGTGGGATACAGAGAGGTCAGCATCTCCCTAACTTATTGTACGTGGCTTCTTTTGTCATACATTTAAGATACTTACACCTCTCTATTTATGTGTGCATTAGGTGACATCGATGGTATGATCAATAGTGCAAAGAGCATAGTCAGAAATGCCAATGACATCACTAATGAGGTTCTAGATGGGCTCACCCCCATTCAGACAGATGTGGAAAGAATTAAGGATACCTATGGGAGCACTCAGAGTGAAGACTTCAACAAGGCTCTCGGGGATGCAGATAACTCAGGTATCGGGCGTTCTTTGGCTAGGACATATTAGCTGTTTCCTCCATTGTTACATGCTTGGATCAATTTAACTTGTTCCCTGATAGTCTGATCTTAGAAATTAAAACATTAAAAAACAGCTTCAAATAATATATTCAAAGAGTATGAGGGATCACATATTCAAAGAGAAGGACCAGGTAGGATTTTTTTTTAATGTGTTAACATTGCTGTTGATTTTCCCTTTTATAGAATAGGGGTATAGGTCCCCGAATCATGAGGTACTGAAATATGATTGATGTTAAGGATCAAAAAACAGATGTATTTTTTTCTATAGTGGACAAGAAAGATGATTTGATATCTAGATTGCAGAATAAAATTTGTGGCCCATTTAGAAAACGTATTACCTGATTCTGACTCATTCTGTCCAACCTTTGGGCCTCGAACATACCACTTGACAAGTACTATCAATTAGAACAACTATATTTAACCTTTTCTCAACTAACAATTATAAATTTCTGTTTTGTCATCTCACCAACAGTGAAGAAATTAACCAACAAACTACCTGATCTTTTGAGCAAGATTGAAAGTATCAACCAACAGCTGTTGCCACTGGGCAACATCTCTGACAACGTGGACCGCATACGAGAGCTAATTCAGCAGGCCCGAGATGCTGCAAACAAGGTGGGTGTGTCCCCCATTGCCAGGCACCAAGGCTCATTCTTTGATATGTTACCACATTCATCAAGAAGGGAAAGGCTTCTTTATTTACTCAAGAATTGGTTGTCTTTCTTGCCCTAATTCTTTGGTTGCTTGAAATATGAAAGTTTGTCATCCTTCAAAAGTGTGCATCACCTTCATCCCCTGAATGTTCTGGTATGTCAGAGACCTGAAGCAGCTTCCTTTCCACTGAGTTTATTCAGGCAGGAAGAAGGGTTCTCTTCCAGGCTCCAGTTGCTAAAGCATTTTTGCAAGTTCAAGTTAAGGGTTCCATAATCAGAATGTGCTGATATGATACGGCACAGGACCTACTTTCTTATTGTAATGTGAAAGTTGTAGAATCCACCTTTATTGAGGATGGAGGAATGGTTCCTACCAGCATGGGCAATATTCGGAACATGGCATTACAGCAATTTTCCATTGGCAGAACACTGATTCACCAGCCTTTCCCATTTTATCCTGAGATTGTTAACTTGAATTCCTGACACTTCTCTCTCACAATTTTTTTGCCCTAAAATAATACTAATGAAATATCTTGCATTTTTCAGCCACCCCTCTGTGAGATATTTGGAAATAAAGGGTTGGAAAGCTAAGTCCAAATATCACTTGCCCTAGATGCACTGGGGTTGATTTCTAGTCTTGATATTACTTCTTTTGAGCCTCAAAGTCTGCCCTTTCTTCTAGGAAAGAGAAATACTCCCAGCATAAAAGCTTTAACAGGAAAACAAAGAACATAAGGCACAGTTTGGATGACACTGCCCTTTTCACACCCATACACACTTTATAAAAAGCAAAGTTTCTAGCTTTTTCCCTTCTATGTTTATTCACTAATTTATCCAACAGAATTTGAAGTGTAGGATGGCACAGCAGTTAAGAGCCGGTTAACCAAGCCAGACTGCCTTGGTTTCGATCCTAGCACTGTCACCTAGGCGCTGTGAGACCTTGGACCAGCCTCTTCACCTCTCTGTGTCTGTTTCTTTGTCTGTAGAACAGGGTAAATAACAGTATGGACCTCATGAGATTGTTAGGATTAAATGAGCTAATGTAAAACAGTTCCTGGATAACAGTACCTTGTCAGTGGAAAGTAATAAAATAAAAAACAGTAAGCAAGCACCTGTGAGCACCTGGCTTGTGTGGCACTTTCCTGGGTGCTGAGGACACAGAGATTAGTAAGCCATAGACCTGGGCTCGGCTTGCTCACTAGCTGCTGCATGCGGCTGAGAAGCTGGAGAAAGATGCGTTATGCAGGTCTTGGAAACACCCATTTCTACCTGGAGAGGCTCAGAAGAGCACTACAGGACATGCGTAAGAACGTTCAATGCAACACAGCTGATAGTCACAAAAAATAGTTGGAAGAAAGCCAAATGTCCATCAGCAGGCAATGGATAAAATTATGATAAATTTACACGATGAAAGACCATACGACAGTAAACGTGAGTGAGCTGGGACTAGGTTTATCCACATGGATAAATCTGAAAACGGAGTGAGGCGAAGAAAGCAAGTCATAGAAGGATGTGTGCAAATAGATACCATTTGTATAAAAATATTTAAAACGTGAAAAGTAAGACTAGTTACTGGTTATAGATAAATTCGTGTTTAGTAAAAATATTAAAACATGCATGGCACTATGTCTGGGAATCCAAATCCAGGATAGTGGTGACCCCTGAGAAGGGAGAGAGGGGAACCGAGACAAGCTGGCATTGGCAAGGGGCTTCAGTTATATCAGTAATGTTTAATTACTTAATTAAGAAGTTGATACATATACAGGTATATTCTCCATCCGTTTTTTGGATTTATGAAATATTTTCTAAATTAAAAAGAATGCGTAGGAGTTTCCCAGGTGACAGAAGAGCGTGCCAGGAAAGACTCAGGATGTGGTTGGGTAGACTGGAGGGCAGAAGCCAGGAGAGAGAGGCATAAAATGAGCTTGTTAAGTCCAGGCAAGGGAGCTCAGTTATGAGCACCTAGAGGGATTATACCTCAGGCATCGCTCAGCCCCCAAAGGTGATGCCTTCCATATACAAGGTCTTCCAGAAATATTAAAATACTTGATGGATCATGTGTAGAGTGGCTGTAAGTATCATTCCAGGAGTGTTATTCTTCAGATTGCTAGAGAATATTTATTGTCTGTGTTTTAATGCAGAGCTACCCAGGCTGGTCCACAGTCCAGCTCTAGTCAGAGAACTTTTGTTACTGGTCCATTATATATACGTATAAAATTGAGAGTAAATGTTTAAAAACTTTTAATAGTTTGAATTGCCTTAACATCCAAGCAAGGGATCAGTGGGCATGTACTTTGCATACCTTCTTTATTTCATTCTCCTAGTAATTTAATTTTTAATATATTTTACAAAAGATTTGGTCCACGGCAGATTAGAGAAAAAAAATTGTCCATCACAGATTTTAAGAAGCATCATTTTCAAGAGCCTTGATGCACTCATTTTTAGTACTGAATGCTTGTAATAAATGCAACCATAACATGTAGAATGTTAGTGGTTCCTAGGAAGTTCCTCTAAAAAAATATTTTTCATGTACAGTTGTCCCCCGTTATCCGTGGTTTCAGTTACCCATGGTCACCCACGGTCCGGAAGCAGGTGATCCTCCTTCTCATGTGTCATTGGTAGGTCTGTATTAGCCTAACACTCCGTCTCAATGCCACGTCATTCCCCTCACTCCATCTCATCGTGTGAGCATCATATCATCTCACATCTTCACAAGAAGGGTGAGCATGGTACAATAAGATATTTTGAGAGAGAGAGACCACATTCACATAGCTTTTATTATGGTATATTGTTATAATTGCTCTATTTTATTACTAGTTATTGTTGTTAATCTCTTACAGTGCCTAATTTATAAATTGAACTTTACCACAGGTATGTACGTATAGGAAAATACATAGTATATACAGAGTTAGGTACTATCTATGGTTTCAGGCATCCACTGGGGGTCTTGGAACGTATCCCCACAGACAAGGGGGGACTGCTGTATTATGTATCTGCTGTATGCCAGCCATCATGCTAACTGCTTCCGTCCATATTAACTCATCCGCACAAAAACCTTCTAGGGTTGGAATTATTATTCTAATAATGATTATTATTTCTGGCACAGAGAATTAAGTGCACTTCTCAAAGACCCCTGGCTGATAAGCAGAAAGAACATGAAAGCTTGATTACCCAGCTCCTAAAGCAGTTTCATGAGTTTATAATCCAGGTCAAGGAGACACTCACAGTCCTTTATTCCTTATCGTAACAGCTTGGGAAGGGCTGATAGAGAGTTGAAAGGAGTAGCTACAGGTCACAAGCTACCACTTGATGACATCTGCTTTCCTCATTGTAGCGTGGTTAACACAGTCAATCTTATCCCTCACAGGTTGCTGTCCCCATGAGGTTCAATGGTAAATCTGGCGTTGAAGTCCGGCTGCCAAATGACCTGGAAGATTTGAAAGGATACACATCTCTTTCTTTGTTTCTTCAACGACCTGACTCAAGAGAAAATGGGGGAACTAATAATATGTTTGTAATGTACCTCGGGAAGAAAGATGTAAGTATTTTTTTGAGATTTCTCTTGTTTTTAAAACAGAATATGGTTTTGAGACGTGACACAACTGTGTCACTGTCATTGGCATAGCAGGAGGAAAGCCCACCAACACATCAACAAACTCCACCACCTCTGATGGCACCACAGGGGGCCTCTTGTCAATCACAGATTGTTGGGTGCTGGCAGATCTGGAAGCCTTGCCCTATGGGCCCAGCATGTGGGCACACGTGTGTGTACACGTGAGCACAAACACACCTGGGGTTAAAGATCAATACCTCTCCCCACACAACCAGGGCAGCAATCTCAAGGCTTCATGGAAGTCAACAGTAGTTTTTCCTCACAGAATTGTGACTGTGCCCTCTTCCTCAGAACACCCAGCCGCAGACCATTCCTCAAGTCTGTGGGGTGGGGACTATTGTGGATGAGGACTGGAGCGAAATGAAGCCTCTCCTGCCTAATAAATAAGAAATCTGGTTGCCTCATCTCTTTATAATTCTAAATTCTTTAAACCACTACTGTTACAGGCATTTTGAATGGTTCGTTTTAGCTTTTAATCCCTCTCTTAAAATACATTTCTTTGACAAATGTCAGAGGAAAAGGTAATCACTGAGTGGGTTAGGATACAATGGTTGGAAAAGAAATGTCTGAAATACGGTTCTCAAAAATTCTGGCCAATTAGGAAATGGTTGGTTGTTACTAGTGGACATTCCTAAATCAATACTATCATTAATCACTCATGCTTCAAGGTGTTGGTACTTTATTTGTAGCTTTTTTATGACATGACTTTTTGCTTTGTGCTATGACAAAAATGCACATTACATTGTTCCTTCAATAAACTTATACCGTATACCTACTAGGTGCTACACCCTATATTTATGATAAACAAAATTTATTTCTTGAATGTACTTGTTGTATACTTAAAAATTACTAAAATGGTAAATTTTCTGTGTATTTTACCACACTTCTAAAAAATTTGTTTTGATCTCAAGTTGCTCACATTCTAACATGGAAGAGAGATACATACATAGCTGACAGTGAGGATATAGGGTGCTGGGTATTATAACAGAGGCAGACACAAAATGTTAAGAGAATGTTATATGGTATGAGGAGGACAAAAATGCTTATCTCCCCTACCAGACTAAAACCTAATGGAGACCTGAGTCCATATCTGGTTCATCTTTATGGCAGCTGCTTGGCAAATATTAAGTGAATGGGCAAGTGAATAAATGAGTGTACTTTACCATGAGCAAAAACAGCTCAGCCATTATTAATTAAGTGTTCTGTCTGTATTATGCTATGCAAGGAGGCACCTCATTTATTCTGCCTGCAGAAGGCTTATTGAATAAGACCCATTAGTATTTGAAATGCACTCGCTTGGGATGGGAAGTTGAGAGAATATAGTGTGCAGAGTGCTCTGAGGTGGCCTTTGTGTCTCCAGGCCTCCAGGGACTACATCGGCATGGCAGTTGTAGATGGCCAGCTCACATGTGTCTACAACCTGGGAGAGCGTGAGGCTGAACTCCAAGTGGACCAGATCTTGACCGAGAGTGAAACTCAAGAATCAGTTATGGACCGGGTGAAATTTCAGAGGTACAAGTCTGATAGACTACTGCTTTGTGTTAATCTGACCTACACTCACCAAACTTCCGTTGTATGTGTTGGTAAACCCCATTTTTAGTACCTTGACTTTGATTTCTTCCACTTTTGCATACGTTTTTCATATAACTTTATTATCTAATTTACTTTTAAACAGAATTTATCAGTTTGCAAGGCTTAATTACACCAAAAAAGCCACATCCAGTAAACCAGAAGCAACTCAACCCCATGACATGGATAGTGGAAATAGCAACACACTTCTCAATTTGGATCCTGAAAATGCTGTATTTTATGTTGGAGGTTACCCACCTGATTTTAGAGTAAGTGTAAATATTATTTCACTGAGTGAAAATATTTAAATTTTTATTTGGTATAATGACCTCACATCTCTATTTTAATTATCAATTGTATATAAAATGGTTTTAACTATATATTTTTAAATCATATCCAGTGACAATAGCTAAGTCTAACTGAGTACTTCCTATGTGTAGTGATCTCAGCTTAAGTACGTTAATTTAAATAAGCATCATTATCATCCCCATTTCACAGATGAGGAAACTGACACAGAGAGGTTGAATAACTTACCCGAGATCATACAACTAGGAAATAGCAAAGCAAGGGCATCTGGCTCCAGGGTCCACATTCTTAACCCCCATGCTTTATTGACAGTTCAAGGTGATACAACTGTACTATTTTTTGGTCAACCTGATTATTGTCCTTCATTCACTTAGTGGAAGGTTTTTGTTTTTTCAGCTTCCTAGTAGACTGAGATTCCCTCCGTACAAAGGTTGTATTGAATTAGATGACCTCAATGAAAATGTTCTGAGCTTGTACAACTTCAAAAAGACCTTCAATCTCAACACAACTGAGGTGGAGCCTTGCAGAAGGTAAATAAAACCAGAAACTAGTGTCTCTGTAGCTGTGATGTTGGTAACTTGCAGTTATATTACATATAATAAAGGCATGGGCTAGTGAGATGCTGTTGATGTCACTGGTAGCTTTGGGCCAGTAGTTCCTAGATTATGCTTGCATGCAACACTGCTAGTCCACCTCTAAAATCTGATAATGGCAATCTTTTCCTCATTTGTATAAAATGTCAGATTGATAAATAGAGTTTTCTCAATTTTTACAAAAACAAGTCTTTCTTAAATTTTTTGTGCCTCCTACCACAAAATATTCAGTATTAGATGGTACCTGATTTAGGCACAAAATTATATAAAATTTACTGTAAGTTTCAAAAAAAAAAAGAAATAGTGGTCCGCAGAGTACACCAAGACTTTCTGGGTACTCTGACACCTGGACCTATTTGAAAATTGCTGCCTTGAGCTCCTGACCTTCCCTATAGTTGAAAGGATTTAGAATGTTCTTATTTGGACAGACTATTTATTGCTCAGAATAAAATTATATTTCAAGTTAACAATTTCTTATGTTTCAAAACCTTCAGCTGATAGGTCATATCTTCCTAAGTAGATATTTCCAGAAAGAACTCTTGACTCTTCTCTTTTTTGAGCTAGGGTTTGATTATCACAGAGTACAAGGAGAAATAGCTGGCTGTTTTAACATTTTAAAGGTGTTTCCTCTTCTTTAACAAAATCATGACAGCTAGACTGCATATACTTTGCTCTCTTTTTCAGATAGCAGCGTCTCATATTAATAAGCACACTCACGTGAGGGTCCTTTGCTGCTATGTTCTAACTTATAATAATTGATGTTGACAGGAGAAAGGAAGAGTCAGACAAAAATTATTTTGAAGGTACAGGCTATGCTCGAATTCCAACTCAACCAAATGCTCCTTTACCAATCTTTGTACAGACAATTCAGACCACTGTGGATAGAGGTTTGCTGTTCTTTGCAGAAAACCAGGTAATGTATAACAAACATCCAAATACTACCAAATATGTCTATTCAATTGAGCAATTTTGAGGTAACTAGGTTAGTATAAGCAACCAACTAGATCTGAAAAACAATGTGTGAATGTTACCTACATCCTTTCTCTTGGCCCAGTTCTGCTGTCTTTGGCTGTGGACTCAGGAATTCCTGTGTAATCAGGACTTTGAGAACATGCCACCAAAATGTGGGAGAAATCTCCCCTTTTCCCATTCTATTCTCACTGTCAGTGTTATTCATTGAAAACTACTCTTTGCCTAATAATCTTATTCTGCCTAAAAACATGTGAAGATTTCCTGGGATCCTTGAGAGCTAGACTTTGAATTCCTGCTGTTTGCATCTTGGTCCCACTCTTGCCAGGCTGGGCCAGATTGCCTCTTTATCAACTGACCCTTGACTTCCCAAATGGAAGCTTCTCTGTTTTCAAGCAGCTGAGGTTCCTAGAGGCCATTCTTAAGTCTACTGGTTTAGAAAAATCCAAAGTGACAGTCTGCAAGTGATCATCAGTGCCATCTGCCAGTAGACGGGCCTGGAGTTGACTGCCCATGAGAAAAGTCCCTTCTGTAGTGGCTCCACAGGAAACATTTCTGGAGAAATGACATCTCTGTCTGAGAACATGGGATTGATGAGGAGCTTGGGATTTCACCAGACCCTTTTACCTGCAGGGTGGGGACACAGACCTGGTCCAGCTCACCTCTCTGGCATTGGTCTGGACCCTCCAGGTGATTCCAGGGCTGAATCAGTTCTGATGTTTGGGAAGGTCCCAACCTGCCTGAAAATGCATAGAGCTGAGGAGTCACACTGCATCTTCAGGGCAAGGCAGTTGTTTTCCAAAACAAGGTCTTCTTTGTATACATTTTGAAGGTCTTGGAGTCTAAGGACCAGAAATACTACTTAGATTAAAAGAAAACTTACAAAATGCCATCAATAACCAGATAAGAGAAAATGACCTAATGTGCTGTTGTTAATTTGGAAGGCTCACTGCCCTCAGTGAGTCGAAGTTTTTCTGTTGTTTATAGTAAAAAGAACCTAACTGGCTCCCAAGGGCAAGGTTTAGGATGCAAATAAGGACTGATTTTCCTTTTAGAAAAGGACTCTGGCAGTAGTCTTCAAAGAGAGGGCTTCTTGTCACTAGAGAATGATGGTATAAGAGCAAAGCTTCAGGCCCTACATGAGAAATTCCTCAGCTTATCTTTCCACTAGGGAAATGTGCCTTACACCATGATGGGGATGCAGTAACAACCAAGATAGACAAGGCTCCTGCGCTCAAGGACCTGGTATTCTAGAAGAGAAGACATATTAAACAAAGTTATGCTCATTAATTGGTTCATTAATTCATCACAATGGCAATGAGTGATGGAGAGGAAAAATTTGTGGTGGAATGAGGATGCATAACAGAAGAGAGTTTCTTGAGCAAAGGATGCCTAATCTGAGACCTTGAGGACAAGTAGAAGACAGCATTGAAGGAGAGAGGGCAGAGGATGATCCATGGCGAGGGCGGGGGGTGGCGGGACACAAGGGAGGCATGAAGAAGGCGCAGAGGAGGGAGGAGGGAAGGCAGGGAGCACTTAGGGACACAATGGTGGCCCATGTGCCTGGGGCACAGAAAGCCAGAGGGAGCAGCATAGAGAAACAAAGCTGAAGGTGTGGTCAGGACCTCACAGCATCTGCTAGGGAATTAGAGCTTTATCCTAAGAGCAAAGAAGAGTAATATGCTCACACTAGCATTTTCAAAAGACTGCTCAGGCTGCAGGATTCGAGAGTGGACATGGGGAAGACAGCGACTATTGCCACGCAGTCCTGCTGAAGAAGTTGTGGCTGAGACTAGGTGGCATGAAATGGAGAGGGAGTTAAGAAATGGTGGAATTGACAAGATTTGGTTGGTTGGGAGAGAGAGGGAAGGATCAAGAATGACTCCTAGTTAGGTTTGTGGCTGCCTCAGCACGGTGATTAGTGGTGAGAGAGAAAGAGGAGAAAACAGTGTGAAGGGCTGAGACTGGCTGGGCAGGTGGGAGGCATGTCGATCATAGGTTCTGTTTGAGGTATCCTGAATTTGAGGTATCTGTGAGTCCTGCAAGCAATGAAAATAAGGTAGACCTGGCCCTGAAAAGACAGATCTAGGCTATAGAAACACATTGGGGCTTCCTGGGCTCATACCTGAACCAAAGCCACAGAGTGACTGTGATTGCGAGGCAAAGAGAGTGGTAGGAAGAAGAGGTCCTTTGTGGGACCTCCGAGGGGCCCTCTGCACTTCAAGGAAGGTCAAGGGGGATGAGCCGGCAGATGAGGCTGAGACCCAGGAATAAGTCAGAAAACAGATGGTGGGAGATGTCTGGGGTTTAAGTAAGATTGTACCTCTGTCCAAAAGGTAGCAGTCATATTTTCAAATGATATTAATGATCTGTATCTTTTCGGTTTCCATTTTTGCATGCTGGTTATGGATGGTATAAAATAAAATCATGATACTAGCTAGCATTTATTGTGTCCTTCCTGTGTGCCAACCACTGTGCATTATGTTTAACCATCACACCCATCCCAGGAGTTGGGTATTACAGTTCTTTGTCCTTTTAACAAAGGAGGCAGCTGAAGCTGAGAGCAGTCTGTGACTTGAGAGTGACTTGAGTTCCAGACTCTAGCTCTTCTTCAGTCGGGTCTTCTAGTAATCTACATTGTTTCCATGCTCCAGGATCACTTCATATCTCTAGATATAGAAGATGGCAGTCTCCTAGTGCGATACAAGCTGAATTCAGAATCACCAGAAGAAAAAGGAATTAGAGTCATCATAAACGACGGGAAAGATCACTCGGTACATCCTTTGAGTCTGTTTACTTGGATTGCTAAATGTTCTTAGTCCTTTAAAATTAAGTCAGCGCCCAAAACACTTTTCTCTTATCAAATGAACTTACAGTTATTAACTGAGGGACACATCCTTTTAAAATTTGAACATCTGGACATGAAATATACAACATATAAATAACATGTAAAACATGATTAATTTTGAATATAAACATTTCTATTAAAATGTTTTAATATTATATTTTATCCAAAAGTGCTACTGCTCAGAGTCTTCCTACCGTTTATATAAATGAATCTGAAGGAAGTCAGATCGTAATAGCTCTGAACCGCTGTGAATAGGATTTTTTTGTTTCCCTTTGCTTGCTGATTCATCTCTCATTTATCTCAGATTCAGATCAGAATTGGAAAAGCCCAAAAACTTATGAGGATAAGCGTGGCTCGTGAAGACATTAAAATTAATGGTGAAATATTTGATTTCAGCACATATTATCTGGGAGGAATTCCAATTTCAATCAGGGAAAGGTAAGAAGACATGATTTTTTAAAAAAAAAAACAGAAGCAGAGGACTCTCTTAGTGCTTATGATTGCTACTGATGAGTTTACTTTTTTTAATTCCAACAACAAGCACAAAAAGTTAACTTCTCAGTATTAACAGTGTTAGCCAACAGGGTAAAACAGGCTATAAATACTGGATAATGGGACTGGTCATTTGAAAGAGGGGGTGAAATGGGGGAACTGTGTGCCTCCCCCATTGTTATTCTTGGGAGGAGAATAACCACCAGGAATATAGTTCATGTTGACAATGTGCCATTTAGAATGGAGGTTGTGGCCCTGGGGTCCTTAAAGGCAGTATTGGAGAGCGCAGGCAGTCCCATGGCCCGAGGAGCAGCACAGGGCACTGAAAGCTGGGGCTGCTGCCTCCAGGAAGCATCTCCTAGAATGTAAGGCACATCTGTATTACCTGCCCCCTTATATGTTATCAAACATGGAACAGGTGCATAACTGTTTCTCAGATTAATGAATACATGAATGAATTAAATTAATTTGAAAAGAAGTAAAACTTAATCTGAATGAGAAAAAAAACACTTCAAGAATGCACTTAAAAAAACTTTTACATTTTGTTAATATTTGAGTCCTCCCAAAGGCTTTTAGATAGCTGATGATGATATAGGGAAAGAAGAGACCCTGGAAGGGTTAGTACAGCCTCATGACTAAGCTAAGAGTGCTCCCAGAATGTTTGTTTTTGATTACTTTTATATGAGATCTGACTTAGCTTTTTTCCTAATTTGTCAATCGTTGGAAAGAGTACTAGATGTGCTTTATAAGATGTCGTGCACAAGTATTCTTTCTTCTGGAATCCTTATACATTTGAGCATCCGTCCATCCTTAGTAAGGAGGCACTAATCTTTGTTTTAAAGTTGTCAGTGAGAAAAATGCAAAAATGCAAGTGAGAAAGCTTAGCATTTTAATAGAGTTTGAGAGTGAATGTCTTTACTCCTTAAATTCTTTCAACTGGAAAGGACCTTGTAGATCATGGTATGTAACCTCTGAATTTTACAGATGAAGAAATTGAGAGCCAAAGAGGTGATGTTAATATTTAATATAATCAATATTAAATAGCAGTTGAACCATGGATAGCTAGTTATCAGTGGTCAATAATCTTGATTTTATTCAATTAAATATAATAAAATAGAGTAACTTAAGGTAGTCAGCACTACTCTGCACATCTGGGGTCCTCGTTTATTTGTTCATTGCACAAGTATTCGTTGAGCGTCTAGGACCTCAGGCAATGTGGTGAGTGTTGGGAAGACAGTGATGAACAGGGCAGAGCCTCAAGTCTAGGGGATGGCAGACAGCATGAATGTGAGGCGTGCCATGAGAGAAGAGGCTTGGGTGTTGGGGGCCAGAGAGGGAATCTGATCCAGTTGAGGGTATCAGGAAAGTGGTCTCTGGCTAGATCTGAAAGATGCTAGCAGTCAACATATGTGAAGAGCAAAGAGCTAGAGAAAGTGTGAACTTTCAAAGAACTAAAGGACATCGTGAAGCAGGCCAGGGATAACACGTGGGCTGGTATGGGAAGCAGGGACCAAAACACAGAGATCTTGAAAGTCACAGTAAGGAGCTACAGGGGGGACTTCAGTAGAGAAAAGACATGATCAAGTTTGGGTTTTCAGTAGCTCACTCTGGTGCAAAGCAAAGATTGGATTAAGAAGGAGAAGGACCAAGGCAGGTAGAGTGGTTGGAACATGAGCATATTAACAGAGGTAAGAGATGAGGGTGGCCTGACCAGGGAAATGGTAGTGCAGCTAAAGAGGAGGGAGTGGATTCCCAATATATTTAGGACAGCAAATGGGCAGTACTACATGGTTGCTTGGGTTTGGGGAGTAACGGAGAAAAGAGCTCCAGAACAACACCTGGTTTCTGATCTGGCACTTGGGCAGATGGAGAACGCTAGCGGAGGAGCAGGGTGATGAGGTCTATCTGAGACAGGCTGAGTTCCAGAAGCCTGAGAGACAGCCAGTGGAGATGCCCAGAAGGGGTTGAACACAAGGCCTGGACCTCTGGAGAGAAGTCCAGGCTGAAGAAGGGGTGAATAAAGCTTGGGTATAGGTGGTCATTGAGGTTATGGGGCAGGTGGACTCGCCCAGAGCAGTGAGGAATTCTCAGAGGCAATACAGAAACCATTGATCAGTGGTTTGCTTCTGTGTGGTGTGAGCAGAAGGCCCCCAGACAGCGATGTGGGTGCAAGTCAAGCAAGGTCTACTAGAAAAGGTAGTGAGTGAGAATCAGAAAAAATGGTCTAGTTCTGGCTCAGCCATCAAAGAGTGATGTGACCTTGGGTTAAGTCAGCACTCACCCTTTTTTCACCTCTTCATCTCTATCCATTAAAGAAACACATATACGGGTATAGTCATGCATATACATATAGATATACATATGGAATTTTCCTAGTAATCTGTCTTAGGGTCTTCCAAACAAGGGACTGCTTCCTTTTTCGGGGCAAGTTTACACTTTGATTTTTGATTAAAATCACAAGAATATGGAAAATCCAGGGGGTTGAAGCCAGTCAAAAGATTTCACTGGCCTTTTATTCCCTCTCAAGGAAAATCCTAAGCAATATTCCACTGTTTCTGGCCCTGTCTTATCCCTCTGGTAACATCTTTGATGGTCCAGGGAGTCATGAAACCCCCTCTGACGTGGGTCACTGCGAGGGTAAGGGGGGCAGAAGAGTTCTACTGGTAACCCGTAGCTGAGCTTCTGGGGGCGGACTAGCAATTCTTTCAAAGAAGCAAGATGCTCTGATCCCCGGCATAAATGGAAGGCCCTTATAGACAGTTTGTTCTTAAACTAATGTGGAGTGAAACAAACTAGTGTCATCGCTAAGTAAAGTAGCTCTGACCAAGAGATGTAGTGGATGTTCTGTTTTCTTCCTTCTCACTGCAGTGTATCTTCTGGGAAAGGGGATCCAGATTTTGGAGTGACTTGTTTAGGATTGTAGTCAGAAGTCACAATCTGTTAATCCCATCTGCTTCCCACGAGAAGAGAAAGTCATCCCTGAGAATGCCAGAGGGTCTCAAACCAACAAATTTTCCTGAGGGCCTACACCATTGTGTTGCAGAGTATAATAATAAAGCATTAACATGAAAATAATTTGAAAAGTGAAAATCAGTCAAGGATCCATTGAACATTGACTAAGTTACCCAACAGAGTTTAGGATTACATTTTGCTCTTGCGGCTTTCTGAAATTTGCCTATAGTGGGCTTGGACCCGGCTAAGCTTTGTGAATGGACTGCCCACAGAATGCATACATACCTTACGGTACTAACTCAATACCACAGCTGACACCCTACACAGTCACCTCCCTCTAGCAGGTGTGTTCGTCCCCCGCATCCTGGAGTAAACGTGGAACTCTAGGCCCTCAGATGAGCCAGAGTAACTAGAACGCCCTGAGGAGTAGTGGAAATAAATCTTCCATTTTAACGTCTCTGCTGTAGGTAACTGTTCTGTAGGAGGGAGTGATGACCATTCCCAGCAATGTGGGTCCACAAACTGTGAGCATAAGGAGCAAGGGCTTGGAGTCACACCAGCTGTGTGACACACTCACCACTCAGATCCCAGTGTGGCTGCTTTCCTGCTGCGTGACCTTAGGGCAGTTACCCAAGCTCCCAGGCATCCTTGCTCCTTCTGTCACATGGGCATAGTACCTGCCCGCCTCTCAGCGCTGTGAGGAGTCCGAGGGAGGAGTCAGCACAGGCCCGGCCGGGGGAGTGCTCAGTAAATGTCAGGTAAGAAAATATCTCCCTCGGAAGGTTTCTGTGAGAATGGAGTAATAGCATTCCACAAAATAGGTGCTCCTTGTCTGTCAGCCGCCTTTCTTTCCTGCCATCTCCTTCTTCCTTCGACCTGTTCTTCATGGAAAGAAGGACATCAGGCGATGTTGATGAGTCTAAAACATGTTGAAATCCAAGAGAGGATGGATCTAAATGTAGGTGGAAATAGACAAGCTCCAGGAGTTAATGTGAACTGTCCTCCTCTTCTGAGGCGAAAAGCCATGTTTGTAAAATAATTAAGCTCATGCTGCAATGCCAGTGGTTCCTTTCTTCCTTTTCCTCTTAATGAAATTTAATTTTATGCATATTACATGTAGCTCAACCGTTTATAATGAATTGAATAAAAATGAATGCTTTGGGGCCGGCCCTGTGGCCAGGTGGTTAGAGTTCCGCGTGCTCTGCTTCAGTGGCCTGGGTTTGGGGGTTCAGATCCCGGGTGTGGACCTTGTACCGCTCGTCAAGCCACACTGTGGCAGCGTCCCACATAAAGTAGAGGAAGATTGGCACAGATGTTAGCAACAATCTTCCTCACACACAAACAGGAAGACTGGCAACACATCAGGACCAATCTTCCTCACAAAAAACAAAAACAAAAACAAAAACATAGTCCCATTGAATAAATGAGAAAACAGAGGCACAGAGAAGTTAAGTTGCCTGCTCAGGCAAAAGGGACAAGACTTGAACCTAGGCAGCCTGACTCCAAAGCCCACAGTTCTAGGGCAGCACTATCTTGCCTCTCAGAAATACCTCCTGAGTGTTCACGACCACTTGTCACATACGGTTCCAAGCACTTCCTGTGCATTACCTTGGTTAATCCTCACACTGACCCCTTGCCCAGGTTGCACAGTTCGGAGGTGGTGGACACAGCATATGAGGCCAGAAAATGCTTTCCATTGTTCCATCTTGGCATTGACTAAATACCAAGCCACATTGTTCATAATTGACTAGAACCAAAAAGTAACAGTTTGTTTCTTCTGAGTTTACAGTGGCTAATTTAAAAGGGAACCAGAAAAAAGCAAAAAGTTTCCTAGAGCATTCCTGGCTCTAACAAATTGTTTATCTATTAAGTTATTAATATATATTTATATAATATTTATAGGATATTGATTTGTTAATATACTTCTGATTCAGCATGCACTACCTCCAAGAGGAGACAGGGGGAATTCTAGATATTGTACATCTTCCTTGTCTCTATACCTATTGGGGACACTGTCCATTCATCTGTCAACATTATTGTTGTAACATTAAAGCTGAGAATGCAGAATCAGGCAGAAAGGAAATAGATTTTCCCAGCATCACAAAATAAGTAGCATTGTAGAAATCCCATGAGAACAGATAACCATAAAATATGTACTTGTTTATGAGTGAGAAGTAGTAGAGAGTGCAGTGTTTCAGCTCCAATTCTCAGGCAAGCCTGGTATGGTACATCTCTTCCCTTTTTTGTTTCCCAAATCAGGTTTAACATTTCTACACCGGCTTTCCGAGGCTGCATGAAAAATCTGAAGAAAACTACTGGTGTCGTTAGGTTGAATGATACTGTGGGAGTAACAAAAAAGTGCTCAGAAGATTGGAAGGTAAGTGAAGAGTTCAAAACCTTGCAAGGGAGTACACCCCAACGAACCCATCTTTGGTGCTCATTAACACATCAACTTTTGACTTTTTTCTGGTAGCACACAGTGTTATGGGGAACTGGCTCATACACATTCCCCACATACTTGCAAGGTACGGAACCTCTTCAGGTTTGCATATTAAATGCGCAGGAAAGTAGGAATACTAACTATACGTATAAAAACTTACAGATGATTGGTAAATTACTACGCACAAAAGCAAACTCTCTTTCTTCCCGAGGCTACATAAATCACATGAATCAGCTCAGGTGAAGTGATATAGGTTAAGATCCTGTATTTCAGCCATAAAATGATTACAATGCTAGTAACTTATTCCATATTTGCATTTCAGCTTGTGCGCTCTGCCTCATTCTCCAGGGGAGGACAAATGAGTTTCACCAATTTGGACTTCCCATTGCCCAACCTCTTCCAGGCCTCCTTTGGATTTCAGACCTTTCAACCTGGTGGCGTATTATTACATCATCAGACACGGGTATGAAATATTGCATGAATATTGAAAAAGATTTAAACCTGACTCAAAGGTTGATGTCAAAAACAATAGAGAGATTTTGAAGGTAAATTAGTTGGGCATTTTATCTATCATCACA
Source organism: Equus quagga (assembly GCF_021613505.1). NCBI lineage: Eukaryota > Metazoa > Chordata > Mammalia > Perissodactyla > Equidae > Equus > Equus quagga. The sequence continues at coordinate 48,441,137 of NC_060275.1, read as the reverse complement.
CAGTAAACACTATTGTATACTTCAACCATGGAAGTTATTCCCCATCCTGGGGTAGGTCCTAAAAGAAATCAGGCTTAGAAAGTACGTTATAGTTTACAGAATTGAATTTGTGTATATTCATGGATGCATTTTCATTCTTTTTAAATATATTTTATCAGTTAAGGTGAATTAGAACTGTTATAAGTAATAATGTAGCTTAAAGTTTTAGATCTAAGAAAAAATCAGAATGTGTCTCCATTATTCCTTTTCGATTCCACAAAAGAAGCTCCTCAGATTCCTTTTTGCAGCAGCAGCAGCTAGTTGGGCAATATTTATATCTGGGGAATAGGAGAAAATAAGGTCCTTTGCTCATTGTTGATATGTGACAGAGCCACGGAAATTCTCTTCAGAAGGAGGTACCGTCTATAACTTAAGATTTAGCTACTGTGGTTACGTAGGCGTAGAAGTCAACTAATACTTTGAAATCTCCTTGTGGAACGAGAAGGATTTTAAAATAGAAGAAATAAAACACTGTCCTTCTTGGATTTCTTTCTTAAGGATAGCCGAGCATAACAGACATCTAGTCTTTGTTGAAAGGAGGGATGGTAACTGACTCTGTAGATATGCTGTTTTAAAAGGCCTCTCCTCTCTTGACATCTTTGCTCATCAGCCTTTAGACATCTTGTTTTGAAAACTAGCCCTGAAGAAGTACATGCTAACATTTAGATTGTGAGAATCATTTTTCCATCAAAACAGGATGTTTTGACCTAGCTCTTTTGACACCCAACACTTGTTTCCTCTGCCAAGCGTAGGGACACTTAGTACACAATATACAAAATGGTCAAAAGCAAATGGAAGAATTAACTTAGCAACAGATGAGTTCAATCTTGGACAATGCAGGAGTCCTAAAACTACCTGAGGAACATTTCCCGCAACTAAGAAATACTTATCAATTAGCAGTCTTTTACCCAGGTCATAGTAAATATTGCCAACTGAAAAAAGTCAGCAGCAAGTGAAACTAACAATGGTTGCAAGCACACACTGTAAAAATTGTTTCAGACTAAAAAAGCTCACTGAAGAATCCCATCTTGTTGAAAACTGCAAAAATTGCGGTTGGTGGAAAAAAATCAATAAGCTTAAAATGACAACTGCTAAAACTACACTTATTTTTTTTATTAAGAATTGACAGAAAGAATCAAATCATCTTGCCAAAATTTAGATCCGTAGAGTTTGACACTGGAAAGTTGAAGTTCCTAGAAATTATGACCAGAAAATTAAAAATTCATAATGGCTGAAGAGAAGATGTCACTGTTATAAGCATATGTGAAAAAATTCACAAATCAAGGCTTCATTGTAAAATTTATTCAGAAAAGAATTGATCCTGATGAAAATAACTTCAGCAAGATAAAAGTGAAAGTAGACAAACTTAGAAATGGTTTAACTGTTTTATATAATTGATGGAGAGTTTAATTGGTTTATGAATGTAGGTCCATAAAATAATTTTGACAAATTCACCAATGTTGAAATAATTTGCATAAGTTTTTATATTCATAAACATGGAGTCAAAATATTCAAAAATAATCTTTGGATCAAAATAGCAAAGTCAAAACATTTAAGTCAAATCATTCTGGCTGTTTTATACATAGTTTTGATTATAAATTCCGTATTGATACATTCATAATCCTTAAATGCAAATTAATTGCATTGAATGGTATATTCTGTGATGATTTCAGACAAGTAGCCTGCAGGTCACCCTGGAAGATGGGCACATTGAACTGAGCACCACAGATAGCAGCAGCCCAATTTTTAAATCCCCACAGACGTACATGGATGGTTTACTGCATTATGTATCTGTAATAAGCGACACCTCTGGGTGAGTGGACTGGCACTTCTGCCAGAGCTCTAAATATTTTTACTTTATTTAGTTTAATGGAATTTTCTACTATCATTTATGTGAAATATTTGTCCTTGATGCTGACACTATTTTACTAGTAAGACTTGGCCTTCTTCCTCATTCTGTATCAATTTCCTCATTACACAAATCAGTCATTCATCGGTTGCATGGATAAATAATCTGGTACGTTCAAAATGGGATAATGAAACAGGAGCAATGAGAATGAAACAGCCACAACTGTGTACAACAACATGGATGAACCTTACAACGTAATGCTGAGCACAAGAAGTCACACGTAAAAGAGTTCATCTCTATGATTTCATTTATGCAAAATTCAAAAACAGGCAAAATTAATCTATTCTATCAGAATTCAGGTAGTGGTTATGCTTGGAGGGGGAGGAAGGCTAGAGATGGACAGGGAGCACCCGGCGGGCTTCCTGGGGTGCTGGTCCGCGCTGCTTCTTTATCTGTGTGCTGGTGTTGCTGGTCTGTTCACATTGCGAAAGTTCATTCAGCTGCATACTTAAGGTATGTGCACTTTCTGTACATATAGAATACTTTAACAAAAATATTATGTGCAAAAAGGAATACGTGAAAAAAGTTAAATGCTCTTTAAAAATAAGTCTAGTTTAACAAGTTATTTTAGGTAAAAGAAATCGAGTCAGAGTCAAAGACAGTAAGTTGACCACAGGACGAGAATCTTTATTCCAACAGTCTCACTCTTTTTTTGCTTTCCTCCTCTTTCAGACTCCGGCTTCTCATTGATGACCAGCCTCTGAAAAATAACCAAAGGCTACAAGGCTTCTCAGGTTCCCAGCAATCCCTGCGTTTGGGCGGGAGTCATTTTGAGGGTTGTATCAGCAACGTTTTCGTCCACAGGTGTGTGCCCTTTTCTGTGTGTGTGGCCGGTGAGAACGGCCTGCTGCGAGGGAGGGCGTATCATTGGTCAGTTAGCCGAGTCGAATTCCTCACCTTGTGCTGCACACGGCTCTGGTACCACCACCTCGCCAAACACCCTCTTGGGCAAGATACAGACATTAAAAACAAACTAACAGAAACGCATGGGCCCAGCCTCCCTTTGTAAAGGATCAGCTTTGGCACATAACCTTGGAAAAGGTCTAATTAAAATTAACTTTCAGATTATGGCCCTGGAAAATATTCACCCTGAAATTTTATTTCATTTTAATCAAGATTATGCACTTAGATTTAATCAGTGCTTCCTGGATTTTGAGGCCAAGGAATTGCACGAACGGGTGCAATGCCAGGAAACCAAATGCCCACAGTGGCGAATGTGACCTTTCACAGAGAGAGTGGAGCCTGGTGCTTGCGTGCAAATGTTTAAATGTTCTTTTCTTTCTATACAAAATGATCATTTTTAGATAAGAGATGAAACTCTCCCCAGGGCAGAGGGAGGGCCCAGGACTGGTCAGGAACCTCAGACAGCCTGTCAGGAGCTTGTGGGCTCCTGTTGTCCATCAAGGTTCGGACAACAATCATAAAATTAAAGCAGAGTACCTGTGAGACTTTCCTCCTCAAATGCAGTAAGATAAATCCTTCCAGAAACTCACTCTCCTGATGTTCACCATCATTCTGGATCATAAGTGCCTGTGTTTCTCCTCTCTGTATATTTCATTTCCATATTTCTATATGACACCCATCCCAAAGAAAGAACTATAGTATTCTGGCTTTGCCACAATCCTGGCTATTCAAAAAGAAAAAGAGGGGCCAGCCCCATTACCTAGTGGTTTAGTCTGGCACACTCCACTTCAGTGGCCTGGGTTTGGTTCCCAGGCACAGACCTACACCACTCTGTGCAGCCATGCCGTGGTAGTGACCCATGTACAAATTAGAGGAGGATTGGCAACAGATTGGCAATAGCTGAGGGTGAATCTTCCTCAGCAAAAAAAAAAAAAAAAAAAAAAAGGCAGGGAGGGAGAAAAGTTTCTCCAGCCCTTCTGCTGGAGTTTTCAGGGAATGCAGGGGTGGGTACAGCACATCCTTGTCCCCTATGAGCCGAGTGCCTCCTCTAGATGTAATGTACAGGTAGGAGATGAAAGTTTACCCAGAAACCATGACAGTAAGAATGTGTATTTTTGAAATAAGTTCTTCCTGCCGATGCGTCTTCCTGGATGCGTCAGAGTTTGGCATCAGCTTTCTCTTCTGCCCTTGTTCCAGGTCATCGCAGAGTCCCGCAGTCCTGGATTTGGCCAGTAAATCCACGAAGAGAGAGGTGTCCCTGGGAGGCTGCAGTTTAAACGAACCACCGTTTCTAATGTTGCTTAAAGGTTCTACAAGGTTTAACACAGCCAAGACTTTCTCTATCAACGAGGCAAGTGTTGAAACCTTACAGTGGGTTTTGATTCTTTCCAGAGGATTCTCAGAAGAGAATCCTGCCTCCTGGTAGATGTAGGGGTGGGTGGGGCGGAGGGAGGGGTGTAGATCACCCGGTCCTGTGGTGGTCAATGCCTCTAGGATTGATGGGTCAGCAACAGTAGGATTACACCAAAATGTCAAAGCGGTTTCCTTTTAGCTTTTATTTTGTACCTTGATGAAAATTTGGCAATTTTTGCCGTCATAGAACAAATAGAACCTTGACAGAGGTTTCTCAGTCTCTGTAGCTGATGTCTTGCTCGTTTGACTCAGGTATGATGATTATCCCTACAATACAGAGGCCACGCCCCTTCTCCTCCCCACAGACATCCCTCTGTCCTGCCTCTTAAGACAAGATGTACACATGTACACAGGCCTTGCTGAGACCAATGTGGCTTCACCTTGACTGCAGACTAGAAACAAATGGGAAGCTTTTAAAATCCCAACACTCAGGTTGCATCCCACCCAGTTAAGTCAGACGCTCTTGAGGTGGGTGCAGGTGGCAGGCGTTTGTAAAGCTCCCGGGTGATTCTAACATGCTGCAGTAAGAGAGGTTGAAAGGAAATGAACTTCCTTGTTTGGAGGAGTGGAAGCATCCTAATGAAGTGAACAGGGTTAGGGCTGAAAGAATTCCTCACTCTGCCTGAGGTCAACAGTGTGACCTCCCCACGTCTGAGGTTACAATTAATATGATTAATGGATAACATTGAGCACCTCCGGTGTGCCAGGCGTTGCACTAAGCTCTTTAAGTGGATTTTCTTACTAAATCCGCAAGTAACCTTGTGAGAGAAGTACTCTTGCTAGCCACGTCTTACAGAAAAGGATGCCAGGGTTTAGAAAGGTAAGCTCCCACAGATGGAGGTGGAGTCACAGTTCAAACCTCGGCACCCTGACCCCAGAGCCTGTGCCCTCTTCAGAGCAGTGCACTCCTGTTCACTCTCCACTTAACAGCAACCACATGCTGCCTGTCTGCCAATATTTCCCTGCAGCACACCGATTTGGTGGAGTTGCATAGATAGTACATAATAAGAAATATTTTATGCTATTAAGAAGAAATATATTTCATAAAGGGTTGTCATTTTACTGTTATGAAAAGAACACCTTTAGAACTGCCCTATCAGGAATGAAGTCATATATTCATGTTTTCATTGTAAGGCTGCAAGTTACTGGGAGACTGAATTAGCACAGCGATGGTGGAGATAGAAGAAAATGTTTTCAAAGCTATTTAGAAGATAGAATGTACAGGACTCAGATAATAATTGAATGTGGGTGGCAAGGGAGAGGCAGGAGTTAATATAATTCTGAGGCATATAATCTAGTTATTGGATGGATGGAGATGCCATTCAGGGAGATGGGAAAAGGACAAGTACTTAGAGGGAAAGTGAATGGGTGGAGTTTGTGGCATATTGAGTGAACAGGTGCCTGCAAGACATCCAAGTGGAGAAAGCTGACAGGAGACCATCAGGTGTCTCTGAGTGGGCCTCAGCAGATAGGGTGGGACTGGGGTTATTGATGTGGGAGACACCAGTGGACACACTGTATGTAATTTTCCCCCTGTTCTGTGCAAACCCCCAGGTTAGATGGAATACAAAATTACTTCTGCCTCCAAAAGCCCAATAGCAGGGAGAAGGCAACAAAGCTTTGTGGAGTCAGACTTCCTGGGTTTGCATCGGGCTGTAGCACTTACTAGGAGGGTGACCGTGAGTGATTTTATTTCACCTCCCTGTGGGTCTATTTCCTGCAACTTAAATGAGGATATATAATAGTAATATCTCATGGTGTTGTTGTGAGGGTTAAATGAGGTAATAAACACAAAACACGTAGAAGGTGCCTGGCACGTGGCAAGCACACAATAAATATTAGCTATTATTATTATTACACACTAATAACCTACGTGAAAGGGACAAAACATGCTACAGGAGTGGTGTGGCAGGAATTTTCCTAGAGGAGGTAACAGATGAACTGGGTCTACAGGAGGGGTGAATTTAGATAAGTAAGAATTATTGCTGTGTGAGCAGAAGCCCTAAGCTGGGAGGCAGGATGTGGGTGGAACTCCTAGGTCCAAGACACGTCGCATACGTTCTTTCTGATCTTCATAAGTCTTCATACTGCCTCTTTCAGTTCTCACCACACCCCTCTGAGAGCAAAACAAAAGGCCAAATTTACAGGTCAGGAAATTGAGTGTCAGAGAGGTTAAAAGAAAAAAACCCAAAAACTTGCCTAAGAGCACCCCGGCAGTAAATGGTAGAATCAGAATTCAGATTAGGGCTGTAGCCTCCCAGGAACGTGCTCTTCAAGCCACATCACGTGGCCTCTATAGGCTTGGAAAGCTTGGTGAACAGGGCCAATTTGGTGGAGAATGGATACTCGGGGAGGTAAGCTTAGAATCACACGCTTGAGCCAGATCACGTGCGCCTCAGATGGCCTGATGTAATTTTGACATTTTTCTACAGTCAACATGAAGCCATTGAAACGAGTACCATGTTGAAAGATTAATAAGCTTGGAGCAGCCTGTGGGATGGTTTGGTTTAGGAAAGTTCTAGAAACAAGGAGTCAAACTGGCAAATGACGACAAAGGTCCAGGCAAGAGAAACAGGGGCCTGACTCAGGGCAGAGGGACTGGGAGTGAAAGGGAAGAAGTGGAAACAAAATCTGTCACAGAGATGAACAGAGGACATGGAAACTGAACGCATGGAAGAGGCAAGGAAGGTGGGCGTCCAGGATGACCAATTTCTGAGGCCTGGGTGCCATTAAGAGAAGAAAGGAAAAGTTGGTGGCAAAGGGTATCTGAAACTGTTCATCTTGATGTTACTGCTACTGACACACAAAGAAGAATCTTTCAGGGAGAGAGTGAGGCCCAGGCGGGAAGCTCCAGTAGGATCCAGGTTTGGCTGGATTTTAAGTAGTTCATTTAACTTTCTGGTGGGTATGACTGAACATCCCCACTCAGCAATGAGTATTCACAGAATGTGTTAAATAACTGGTATCGAGCATGCATTCTGAACACCCGACCCGGGAACTGGGTTGGAGAGGAAAACGTGCTCTTGAAGGAATGAATTTGTTGGGAAGCCTTTAGCTGCTAGCTCCAGAAAACTGCAAAAATGGCTTAAACAGTAAGGAAATCTATAGTGTCATAGAACGGACAGTTTGGGTATAGGTGGGGCTTGAGGCCTGGCCCTAGCCCATCAGGACTGCGTCTGCTTCCTCACAGTCGTCTCAGCTCCAGCCTGTGTGGTTCCAGGCTTCATTTCCTCACGGGACATGCAGAGCACCGTAAGCGCCGATCTGCTGCCTTTCTCTGTTAGCAGGGAAGTTTCTCAGAGGCCCCGCCCTGCTACTTCCCCTCAAGATTCATTGGCCAAGAGGGCCTCACGTGTTCATTTCCTGACCCAATCTCTAGCTTGGTCAATACCTGCCCTTCCCTTTGACGGATGGAGATCTCCGCTGAGCTCTGAGCCGCCAGGGAGGGGCGGAGACGCATCTTCAAAATCTGGGCTCTGGGACCAGCTGGGTGGCGCAGCGGTTAATTTCGCACGTCTGCTTCTAGGCAGCTTGGGGTTTGCCTGTTCGGATCCCGGGTGCGGGCATGGCGCCGCTTGGCAAAAGCCATGCTGTAGTAGGCGTCCCACATATAAAGCAGAGGAAGATGGCATGGATGTTAGCTCAGGGCCAGTCTTCCTCAACGAAAAGAGGAGTATTGGAAGTAGTTAGCTCAGGGCTAATCTTCCTAAAAAATAAAAAAAATCTGGACTCTGCAGCAGAGGAAAAAGGGGGAAGGGCAGAGAGTCTCTGTTTCTTCCAACAGTTATTCTAGTCACATTTGATATTTGTTATGGTCATTTTTCTGCATGAAAACTCAGTCCTGTTGAAAAATTCAAAGCATCGTCCAGCTCAAGACAGACTTCTGTGTGGAGGTCAACTCTGATGAAAGTGGGAACTGGCTGTGGTCCCCCCACCTCTGTTTCCTGCTCTGTTTTTTCACTGGCCTGCTGTAAAAGCCCAAGTGAATGGCCCAGAGGGGAAGTGGAGGGCTGGAGGCTCCATGTGCCACTGGCTGGCTGTGCAGGCCTCCGTGCTGCTGGCCAAACGCTGGCTCTCTCAAGGGACACTGTGGTTCCTCCGTGATGGTGAGGAGCTCCGGATGTCCACTGGTCCCAGGAGCAGCAGTGGTCTGAAAGGAGACCAGAGGTGTGCAGGATGGGAATACTGTGCATCCTCCCCCAGGGAGGAATTCATCTCTATTGAGTTCATCTCTGAGGATCAAAAGTAAAAACTGAGCAAGGCGCTCTGCAAGATAATATTCTTCCCTCTTTCCCCTGGTAATGAGCTGTCCTAATTTTTGGCTTCTCTCCCATGCAGCCATTGCAGGACACACCAGTGGCCTCTCCGAGGAGCAAGGAGGGGTGGCGAGATGCTCAGTCTTGCCCATCACCTCCCAAGGCCCAGGCAAGTCATGGAGCGCTCAGGTTTGGTGACAGTCCCACCAGCCACTTGCTGTTCACAGTTCCCCAGGAGTTGCTGAAATCCAGGTATTATTTAATTTTCCTGCACCCACACCAACTCAGAACCTGACTCTGCGATTCTACCCCAGGGCAGGCTAGCCGGCATGACAAAATGCACCTGTCCCTCAGGGAAGTAGTACTGACACTCTTGTGAGAAGAGGTGCTGGCCAGCACAGGACTTGGGGTGTGATTGCCTGAGTGCACTCCCTCCCCACAGCTGGAGTGCACATGTTACGTGTGCTACTCAGAGGCTGGGACAGCCAGCGAGCCTCTGGTTTAGAATTGACAGTGTTCTAAAAATACAGCTGATATTTCTTTCCAAGCTGCTGCTTATTTCTATGATAAATCACCTGTCTTCTCCTGCATTCTGTAGTCACAGGAAAATCATTCTTTTAGGTAGACTCAGTGCCAGATAAATCATTTTTAGGGAATACATTTGGACTTTTTGTGCTAACAAGTTGCATCTTTTTGAGAGGAGGAGGGAATGAGCAGAGATAGGATGTCAGAAAAAAGTAGAAAAATAAAACTTGTCATTTTTATGTGATTTGAAGGAGACATAGAAAGGTGCCAAAAATTCCTTTATGATTTATCTACAGAAGGAAAATTGCCCAGGGGTCAAAAGGACCTGGCTTTAAGACCTCGCTTTCAATCCCACTCAGCCATTTGCTGGCTGTGTGACCTCAAGCCATTTGCCAGTTCAGGTCCTTGGGGATGCAGATGTCACGATGGAATTAGATATGCAAGAGATTTATTCTTCCTGAGGAAGATAAAGGGGGAGGGAGCGGGAGCTGGCAGGGAGAGCCTTCAGCTGAGACGTGGGCCTGAAGCCTGTGAAAGGAGAGGGGAAGGAAGGAGGCCTGGGTAGGAAGAGCGTCAGATGGCAGTGCAGCTCTGGGTGGGGTGTCTGCAAGGAAAGATCTCCCCTTCAAAGAGTCCAGTGTTGGGCATGAATGGCCTGGCTCTAGCTCTGCTGCTGAGCTCAGACCTCAGCTGGGAGTCACCCGTGTGCCACTGCAGCTGTCCTGAAGGGAGCTCTGAGCCGCAGCTCCATGGCCATCACGGGCTGTTATTCAACGTTTCTGAGCCTAAGCTGTCTCTCCATAAACTTGGCACAATTATGCTGTCTCACCTGTTTTCACAAATTACTACCTCTCTTCCAACCTCAATTTTCTCATCACTTAAATGGAGTTGACAATGCTTTCCTTGCATGGAAGACAGGTAATAGCTTATGAGCTGGCCTTTAGACACCCACTCAGTAAGCCAAGTGCATGATTCACAGGCTGATGTGAAGGCGGAAAGGGGAGGGGCCCAGTTCTGAAGAAGAATGCCGATGCCAGCAGCTCCAGGTCTCCAGGGGCCGCATGGAAAGTCTTGGGATCCCTGATTTGCCAAAACTGTGCTAGTGGGAGACTAAGGCAGGTGGCAGAAGTGGTGTCCCTTCAGTTATCAGCCCGTCCCGGGGCTACCTCTTGGCAGGGAGACCCCACTGCTGGTCACCGCTCTCTTGGTTAAGCTGACGTTAGTGACAGCAATCGCCCTGTAGATGCTCCCTGGACTGCCCTCTTCCAGCCTCCTCTCCCTCCCGTTTTCCTGGTCCTGCAGCTTCTCCACCAGTCCTGCCCTCAACCTCCCTCTGCAGCCCCTTTCTCTGAGCACATTCAGTGTGGTGAGTTGTCTGGCTTCTTCTGATGATTCAACCCCAGCACCTTCCCATCCAATGCTAAATTATGTGTAATAAATGGAAAAAGTAACATTTTTAAAGGGAAAGTGAAAAAAATAATCATCAGTGAGTAATTTTTTAATTATTTTACTCCCAAGGATTGTTGCAATCAGAGTGTATTTTCAGGATGTTGCAAGATTTGGACTATTCTATTATTCTCATTCTGATTTATATTCTAGCAATTTTTCCTCTTCTTTAAAACACTGTACCACTATTTTAACCTTTTGGTGAATGTATAAAAATGCTGCTTAGCTCTCTGTCTTGCTGTCCTGTCTTCCAGCAGTGAGGAGTTGTAGCTACAGTTTCATATGCTGGGATTGGAACCTACTGCCGTCTTTTTTGGGTGTTAGTCTTTTCTGAAAGAAAGCTGCTTTAAGAAATAGTTCTGGAAAGCAGATGTCAAGTCTGATAACCACGCTCACATATGTAAAGTGCTTTAATTCTGTAGCAAGTCCTAATATCCTCCTTCAATTGGCTAACCCTCGTTCTCCAGACCTCCACACAACACACAGATACACGAGAGAAATATTGAGTGGTGTCACCATCTGCTTGGTTTAATTTAACAAATAGAGATTTCTTTTTCATTTTGAAGAATGTTACCCTCAAGAAAACTTGCTCATCTGAAGAAGTAAAGAGCATCTCAGTTTTTTTCTCAGCTTCACAGTATTAAAAAGCAAAGAGAAGTAACAGTGTAATTTTTTTTCTTCCACTTCCTGATTCTACCTCCAGATTTTCCATTTACCATCTAATTCAATTCAGTAACTGTTTTTTGAGTGCGTACTGTGTACCAGGCTCTGGGGATACAGCGTTAAGCAGGAAAGACCCAATTCTTGCCCTCTGTCTGGTGTGCGCTTAGACATAAACTGCAGGGAGTGGGTCCACAACAGCCTGCTGATACCTGTATCTCCCACCACCTCCTCCCACTGCACTTTTAGGCACCCCCTCAGTGCATCCACACACCGTGAACAACTCAAGGAAGGAAACCTCCATCACTGCATTCCCACTGCCCACCACAGTGCCTTATACATACTAGACACTCATTAAATATTTGTTGAATGAATGAATGAATGGATGGATGGATGAACGAATGATAAATGTGAGTTTTCATCGAGAGTAAAGCTTGCTTAGCTAGATATGCATATGATCTGTAACCACCATGCAACTGAATGTTAACTTTCATTCTCTGCTTTTACTGCATGATACTCACTTAGCTCGTATTCCATCGTAGGTGGGGTATTAAGGTCCAAGAAACACAGTAGTGGGTGGGAGAAGGCAGATCTGTTCTTCTGTGCCTCTGTGTTAAATATGTCTTAGAGAAAGAAAATGCTCACCTGATGCTAAAATCAAATCCTTCTTATTCTAGTTGTCCCCAACTTCTCACAACTCCCTTCTTGCTTGTATACAAAATGCATCCAGAATGCATATTCACTGGGTTTAAAAAGTATAGGCTGCTAAGTGAAACAAGCCAGTCACAAAAAGACAAACATTGTATGAGTCCTCTCATAGCAGGTACCTAGAGGAGTCAAATTCAGATAGACAGGAAGTAGAATAGTGGTTGCCAGGGCCTGGGGGGAGGGGAATGGGAGTCGTTATTTAATGGGTACAGAGTTTCACTTTTGCAAGATGAAAAGAGTTCTGGAGGTTGGTTACACAACAATATGAATGTGCTTAACACCACTGAATTGTACACTTAAAAATGATTAAGATGAGGGGCCGGCCCGTGGCGGAGTGGTTAAGTTCACGCGCTCCACTTTGGTGACCCAGGGTTTCACCGGTTCAGATCCTGGGCGCGGACATGGCACCGCTTGTCAAGCTGTGCTGAGGCAGCGTCCCACATACCAGAGCCAGAAGGATCTAGAACTAGAATATACAATTATGTACTGAGGGGCTTTGGGGAGAAGAAGAAAAAAAAAGAAGATTGGCAACAGATGTTAGCTCAGGTGCTAATCTTAAAAAAATGGTTAAGTTGGTAAATTTTATGTCACGTGTATTTTACCATAATTTTTTAAATGTAGATTTTTTTTTTAAGTAAGGCTTCTTTTTTGTCATGGGCTTGGACTTACATCACTAGCTCAGTTTGGTATGGAACTTCCTCTTATTCCCCAGCACGGCAAGAAAATATACAACAAAACTTTTAACACTGCAATATAATGGCTTTTTTTTTTTTTGAGGAAGATTAGCCCTGAGTTAACTACTGCCAATCCTCCTCTTTTTGCTAAGGAAGACTGGCCCTGAGCTAACATCCGTGCCCATCTTCCTCTACTTTATTTGTGGGACGCCTATCACAGCATGGCGTGCCAAGCGATGCCATATTCACACCGGGGATCCAAACCGGCGAACCCCGGGCCGCCAAGAAGCAGAACGTGCGAATTTAACTACTGTGCCTCTGGGCCGGCCCCTATAATGGCTTTTAAAAATTCCCAAAGAGATGGGTCATTTAGTCAGTATATGCTTTAGTATATTCATTTAAATAATGGGGGTTTGGGGATTTCCTTCTCACCTCTCTCAGTTTCAGAGATTTGGAGAAACACTAAAAACTTCTATTTTCCTTCTTTACCTACTGCTTTCTTTTCGCCACAGGTCACGGTTTGCTGTGGACGTGCAGACAACATCTTCCAGAGGGCTCATGTTTTACACGGGCACTAGGAACTCCTTTATGGCTCTTTATCTTTCAAAAGGACGGCTGGTCTTTGCACTGGGGGCAGAAGGGAAAAAACTAAAGCTCAAAAGCAAAGAGAAGTTCAATGACGGGAAATGGCACACGGTAAGAACGGGCTGCATCACGACCTCCCGTTGGTGCAGGATTCACTGTTGAGTAGCTGCAGAGAGAGTGTTGGCCCTCCTCCAGGCGTGAAGGCGCAAGCACTGGGAGAGCTGGGCTGGTCGGAGGCACTGAGTGCCACAACGTCTCAGCACCAGAGACTGCTGCACACCCCATGCATGGATGTCACACTAAATGCAAGATGGGCTTTACTCACTGCTTCTCCAGTCCCCTCCACACCTCCTTGGCCTGCCTCGCTGCTCCTGCCTACTCCCACCCCTGTTTCCTGGACCATTTCTCTCCTTCAAGACAGTTTCCAGGTCTCCAGGCCCCTTTCTGAGCCTGCAATGCCTTTTCCATATCATGAGCGTAAAGACTCATATCCCTAGCATCCCCGCTCTTGCCTGAAGGCATCCCAGACTTAAAGAAATAGACTTTAAGGCAAGAAGGGACCTATTTTTTTTTCCTGATGAGGGAACTGGAACGCAGAAAACTTGTGACTTCACAAGTTGCACTCACGTAGTCACTCAACAGATATTTAATGAGCTGCCATCCTGGAGCATATAAACAAAAAATCCCCAAGATAATGTTGGACACTCATAAGTGCTTTGAGACAACACTAAAGCCAGGTAAGGAAGTAATGGAGGGAGAAGAGAGACTATTCTAGATAGGGTAGTGAATGAAGCCCTCCTCTGGGAGGTGACAATCGTATGAAGTTATAGGGAGAGTGTTCCAGGCAGAGGGAACAGCAGATACAAAGACCCCGAGGTAGGAATTAGCTGAGTACACAGAACAGGAAGAATAAGAAATGGGCTTCAAGAGTGAGGCAGGGTCCAAATCATTTGAGCTTCGAAAGCCAAGGTGGGGATTTTAGATTTTATTCTGAGTATCTCCGATGCTTTTAGAGAACCTTCAAAGGAGATTGACATAAACAGATTTATATTGTTAAAACTCTCTTTAGCAGAAGAGACTAAAAGGGGGGCAAAGTAGAATAGGGGGGCCTTTGCTTTGAGAGGCTGTGAGGGCTGGAGAGAAGTGGACCGTCCGGATGTGTTCTGAAGGCAGAATCAAGACGGCTTGCTGATGGATTGCATGTCGAGTGGGAAAGAGAGGAGTCAATATGGAGCCCCGTGATTTTGGACCAGCAGCTGGGTCAATAGTGGGACCAGTGCTAAGATGGAGAAGACAGGGAGGAGGCGGGTGTGACCGGCGAGGGAGCAGTGTAGAGCTGGGGAGAGCAGGAGTCCTGCCGTGAACGTCGGAGGCTTGTGTTGTCCCTCAGACCTTCTGGCCACATGTCAGGAGGCAGCAGAAGCTACAGGTCGCAGCTGGGTGTACAGACTGGGGAGTCATTAGTGACAGTCTCATAGCCGTGAGATGGCAGAGTCCACCCTAGAGTCCAGGGATCCTGACTTGTAGCAAAGAGTTTAACACACTTCCTCCTCTTATTAGAAGAGAAGTAGCCGCTGGCCCCTTGCTCCAGGAGCCCTGCTCAGGGGAGCGCGTGGCTCCCCCACACTTAGCTCTGCGCAGACTATGCCTTTGCCTTTGCCGCATGGGTGTGTGTTTATTTGTGATCCTTTGGCTCTTCCGTTGTTTGTCTTTTGTATAAGTTTTCAGATCAATGATATTTTTTTATTAGTTCACTTTTAAGTAACCTTTGTTTAGCTTACTTATTCAGTTCACTCTGTTCAATATCTAACCTAATCTCACCGAGTGATGATGATGACAGTACTAGGGCGAAACTCTGATTTTTTAAAGGTACTTGAAGGCACAGAAAAGCATTTTTTTAAAATTTCCCATGACCACTAATAAAATACAGCACCAGTTGTCAAAGGTAAAAATACAAGGCCAGCCCAGTGGCGCAGCGGTTAAGTTCGCATGTTCCGCTTCTCGGCGGCCTGGTGTTCGCCAGTTCAGATCCTGGGTGCAAACATGGCACCGATTAACAAAAGCCGTGCAGTGGTAGGCGTCCCATGTATAAAGTAGAGGAAGATGGGCATGGATGTTAGCTAAGGGCCAGTCTTCCTCAGCAAAAAGAAGAAGATTGGCAGTAGTTAGCTCTGGCCTAATCTTCCTCAAAAAAAAAAAAGTGTAAAAATATGATTAACTTATTTTCTCTACTCTTAAGGTGGCCTTTGGGCAAGATGGAGAAAAGGCGCGCTTGGTTGTGGATGGTCTGAGGGCCCGGGAGGGGAGCTGGCCCAGAAGTTTCACCGTCAGCCTCAGAGTGCCAGTGTACCTGGGGTCACCTCCCTCAGAGAAGTCAAAGGTAAAGAGTTATGGCTCAGAGCTGTAGATGGCAATAATTCACCTATAATGTCATCTCAAAAGACTTTAAGTGATTATTAAAGAATCTCAATATTCAGGATATTCAAAGATCTCCAAATACCTCAAATGATTTTTTCTGACTACCTAATGTTCATAAGCCCACAGAGAAGGTGCCTATTCCCCATTCCATCCCTTCCTTTTGAGTCCCAGGCCCTGAAGGAGTGAATCTGGGGCTTCTCCATGGCTTTACAAACGTGAATCTCTTAGTTTCTCCTCCAGAGAATGCCAAAACATAGGTTTTGGATTATAGACAGAGATTTTTGATTAAGATAAAGTTTTCCAAACTTTGGTGATTTGTGCTGCCTTCACCGCATTTGCCATACCCAGGTAAAACATTTACTTAATACTTTGCCCCCAGTCAACTCACTATTTAATTTAAATTCGTTTTTAAAAGGTCTTTTTCTCTCTGTCATAAACAGAATCCCAATATCCTTTGCCATAAAGAGTAGGTAACCATAAAAATAAATGCGTGAAAATAAAAGTGTTAATAAAGTCTAGCTAGATAGTGTGGCCTGTACTCCCTTCATTTGGAGAAAAGGGAGCTTGACAAGTGATCAGTTATATCTCATATAATTATAAGAGATGTTTGAGACGTATTAGCACAAAGCTAAAATTTGTTCCTTGCCCTAATCAGAAGGCTAGAAAGAGAAATGGAAAAGGACGAACTTAATAACTGAATATACGTTTTCATGTTATTCAGTGTCTGAAATAAAATTATCTCAAGAACCAAATTTGGGGAAACTTTGGGCTAAGGGGAAGTCACAAGTCCATCTGTCTCCAAGAAGGAGGGGTGCATAACGGGATTCGTCAAGTTCAAAGGCTCTGATGCGGCCACGGCTGCAGGGTGAGCTCTGTGAGTGCCCTCCCCGGGTCAGTCTCTCCTCTCACACTGCCAGGGCGCTCATCAGGCCTGAGTTCCTCGGGGCCGCCCCACCCACCTGTCTTTGTTCTCCCAGATTTGCCTTTTGCTCCCACAGTGTGGATGGTCCTGTCAGCGGCTCAGGCCTAGGAACTGCCCTCCCCCTAAATGCTCTGCCAGATGCTCGGCCTTCTTGCCTATTTGTTGGCAGCTGGTGGCCCATTCTGGCATGATGTTTGCTTGCCGCAGGGGAGGAAGGGCCAAGACTCAAAGCTGGGCCTGGAAATGGACACAATTAAAGCAGGTCATTTCCTCAGCATGGATTGGAGGCAGTCAGGCTGACCTGGCCCAGGCCACGGTGTTTCCACAGGTCTCAGCCTGGCTCACTCAAGTTTTGCATTGGGGTTTGGGCCCAAACCCCAGCAAGTCATAAAGTATTGTTTTGCTTTATTATATGTAATACCTTTTGTACACACATATATATGTATATATGTACATATGCGTATAGTACATATATACAGATATACATACATATATGTACATACACCTACATATGTGCATATACAGACATACATATACACATATGTGGCATATATATGCCATAAATAACATATGGCATAATATAGCATGTTTAATATATAATACATATATAGCGTGTAACATTAATTGCTAAGGAGGATCTTCAATGTTAATGTTAACTTTTCTGCAAGCTCTGCACCTATTTCCCTCTCAGAGAAACCACAGGATGGGGTAGCCATTCAAGGGCACAATTTGGATGTTCTTTTGGATAAACCACACTCCGCATCCTGATATCTGGGATAATCCACAGCACCCCATCTACGACATTCTTACAAGCCAAGGTTCTTTTTGCAGCCTTTCTTCGACCTGAGGGTGCAAACCATTGGATTACCTTCCTTCATATCCTTTCAGAGGGCAGATGACATCCATCAAACAGTGCCTGCCTCTGAATTCCCGAAGCTGAGTCAGCCTTCAGGGATTCACTGTTAAGTTATGGCCTATCCTGGAGAGTCTGAGCTTGACTTCACATGCAGGCTCTTCATCGTATAAGATACAAATCTTCAGAAACTAGTAATTTCATAGGGAGCCCAGTGGGTAGTTTATTGTTGACAGTGACACCCCATGCATCTCTGGTATCACCGTGTTCTCTTAAAATTATCCTATCTTGCATCTGTTGTGTAGGATTCCAGGTCCTAAAAGCATTGATTCTAGAAGGGGGTTTAGGAATTTTATTCAGTGATTCTCTAACTTTTTTGAAAATTTCGTGAAGGTTGCTGTCCTTCTCCCCAGGAAAATGCACATACAGAGAACATCTGGTGTGTAGTTTAAGGGGTCACAGAACCCCAGAAGCACATCCCAGGTCCCCAGGTGAGGAGCTCTGTTCTAGGCCAGCTCCAGGCGGGCATGGGGCTCCACGCAAGCTCACCAATGCTGCGCGTTGCATCTTATTTTAATTCTAAGGCGTTCGTGATTTGGTGGTGGTGCAGGAGCCCAACAATGTAGGGAACTTTTTTACACTTTATTATTTTTGGAATGTTTTGGCCTCTTTTTTCAGTCAGCTGCCCTGCATTAAGCAATCATATGGGCTCATGAAGCCCTAAGAAGTGGTTTGTACCTGCAAAGAGACAGTGAGATCTGTGAACTGTCAGGTGGAAATTTCCTCCTCTTGCAGCTCTGTCTGTGTGTCCCGGGGTCAGGTCACCCTCCCTGTTCTTGTTCCAGCACTAGCTAGTGACCTCCGCTGCCCCTGCCCTCTGCACACACACCACTTCATTTCGTGGCACCTTCAACCTTCAGTCACCCACCAGACCCTGGCATCCAGGTTTTTCTTGGCACTATGGGCAGGGAGCCAAATGGAACAGTCAGGCCCACCTGACTCTTTAAAGCAGGAAAGTTAAAGCCCCCCACCTTCCCCCTTTTGCAGACAACTGGCCCTGCCCTTAACCTTGGCTGCCTGTGTACTTCTGGAAGTTGTGGATAATGAAGTTTGCTTTCTCTTCTGCTTGGTTGCAGAGCCTCCCCCAAAGCAGCTTTGTGGGCTGCCTGAGGAACCTTCGGTTGGATTCAAAACCCCTGGCTACCCCTTCTGTAAGCTTTGGGGTGTCTCCCTGCTCACATGGCTCTTTGGAGAAAGGCGTTTATTTCTCCCGAGAAGGAGGTCACATCATCCTAGGTAAGGTGCAGTTTGGAAGAGTTTATGACTTTGAGTCTGAAGAACTCCATCCTTTTCCTTAAATTATGATGTTTTAACTTTTTTTTTTCCTTTTGGAAGCTAACTCCGTGTTGTTGGGGCCAGAATTCAAACTTGTTTTCAGCATTCGCCCAAGAAGTCTCACTGGAATCCTAATACACATCGGAAGTCAACGTGGGAAGCACTTATGTGTTTATATGGAGGCAGGAAAGGTGCGTAGCAGTCTGGTGACATGGGAAGGATATATGGCTTTACGTTAGAACCAGCTTCCATCTCCGGAGACCACAGTAGGTGAAGTCACGGTGGAGAGTGGAACCCAATCATTTATTTAAGAGACCTGACTTCAGGACTAACTTAGCATTTTCCTTCAGCGAGTAATTTTGTCATCATGTTTTCTGTTCTTCATCTTTAAAATCAGAAACCTCAAACAAGCTGGGCTGACTTCCAGCCCCACCACTTAATTATATGGCCCTAGGGAAGTTTCTTAACCTCTTTCAGACTCAGTTTCCTTATCTTTAAAATGTGGATAATAATTCTTATATCTTAGAGCTTTTGTCAAGATTATAGAAACTGCCATATACTCAATAGATGTTCCTTGTTCTCTCCTCCCCTTTACTTTTGTCACATCTCTACTTTTATTCATAAGGGCACTACCAGATGTCATGGAATGTATTTTCTCACCAGCTGTCTACAGCATGTCGCACCCATGCCCATGGCCCTGTATCTACTGAATCAGTGTCAGAATCCTCTTATCCTCCCTACACAGCTCACCAGCCTTTCTGGTCCCTGCAGCCAAGCTGGCCACCAGGTCTCCATACCAGCTTGCTTTGGCTTTTCCTGGACTCCTTCAGTGTCTGTTTCTTCTGCTTCATCCTTCTCATTACTCACAGGTCTGGTCAATATCTTATTTTCACCACCCAGTTATATCTCTTTCCTTCTCAAAAAATCTCTTTAAAACCAAATTCTTCCAGGAAGCTTCTCTTAGTTTAGGCCTCGAAGCAAAGATTGATAGTGTGCCGTTTTCTTTCACCTTCATCCTTCCACAGTTTATTAAATGTGAGGTGAAAAAAATTTCAGAAGAAAATAAAACTGTCCAAACTCCCAGAGCACTTTTTAGTGGAGTTGCAGCCGTTAAGTCTGAGTGGACCTCTGGTAGGCCAGAGAAGAAAGCAACTGTCTGCTTGCCTGCGGCTCCGACTTGGGGAGGGGTTAGGGAGGGTTTCCAGGGAGAGCTGCCGGATGGAAAATTATCGCAGAACACTGAATCAAGACCTGACGCCCTTCACAGCAGCAGTGACATTGTTTAGTCCAAAAATTGCCTGAGAATATGTACTGCCTGCTATATGCAAATTAAATGTAAATTGTTTATAAACACACTTAGTTTAGTCCTCTAGTTTATTCACCTTGATTCAGCCCTTGGGGAATCCTGGCCCAGAGAGTGGGAATGCGAGATTCTACGCTATAGTACATTGAGTGCCTACCTCCTGACATGTGCCCAGGACCAGCGCCATCAGTTGGCTTGTTGAGTTCCTTGGACAAGAATCCCTCTATAAGTCATGCATTCATGGAATTCATGAATGCCTCAGCCAGTATTTTTGCCCTCCAAATTTCACATGTCCCTCTGAACAGAGCTACTGTCACATATTAACAGCTAAAAAGGCTCCTCGATGCTAATGGTCACCTTTCAGTGGGGCCTGACAGAGGCAGAGCTCAGATTGGGAGGGAAGGGCTCATTGCCACTGGCAGCAACCTCAGGCAGGGCCCTGGGTTTGTAGCCTGCTTGCCTGGAAGGGATGCAGCAGAGAGATTCTTGCAAATCCTTGGGCCCCTGTGATCACCTGGTGCTGGAACGGTGACCTATATCTAAAGTGCTTCTGGGCTGTCGGGGTGGCAAGTGTTGGGAGGGGAGGTTGGCCAGAGAAGTTGGCTCCACCTGCCTTTCTGAAGGAAATAGGAAAATGCATGTGTTTTCCAGGTCACGGCCTCCGTGGACAGTGAGGCAGGTGGGATCTTGACATCGGTCACACCAAAGCGTTCTCTGTGTGACGGACAGTGGCACAGAGTGGCAGGTATGACATCCAGTAGCCTATTTTTCACACACTGAAATGGTCTCCCTTTTTATCTGGACTTGAATATCCCAAATGCAGCCTCAGTCCATCGATCCATTAGAGTCTGACCAGGGTCAGCCCACCAGCTTAACATGGTGAGAATGTGTCCATTCCCAGCCCCAAGTGTATTTACGTAATTCATGGCTGCTGCCTCCAGTTCTCCATAACATACTGAGACGGTTTTTGTTTGGAGGCCAGCCAACTGATAAGCTGTGTTTATTTTCAAGGTAGTAAAGCATTGTGATTTCGATTTTGGCTCTGAAGTCAAAAAGAACAGAGGTCTTTTTGAAATCTCAGTTCTAGCCCCTACCTGTGTGACCGTGGGCAAGCTACTTGGTTGTTCTTTATCTTCAGTTTCCTCATCTGCATAATGGAGATAAAAATACAATTATGCACCCTATAACAACATTTTGGTCAACTGCATATATGAAGGTGGTCCCATAAGATTAGTACCATATAGCCTAGGTGTGTAGTAAGCTACATCATCTAGGTTTGTATAAGTACAGTCTATCATGTTTGCACAATAGTGACATCGACTAACAATGCATTTCTCAGAACAATTCCCTGTCATAAAGTGGCACCTGACTGTAGTATACACTTCCCAGTGTTGTGAAAATTAAATGGGATAATCCATATGAAGTGCTTGGTTAGCAGTGTCTGATATGTAGTAAGAGTTCAGTAAGTGTTTACTCTTACTATTGTGAGGTAAAGGTTCATTGTTGGGTTGTTTTTTTCCAACAACCATGTAATATTAATGCAAATAACTTAGACAAACCACTTGGTGAAAAACAGGCATAGTCTCTCAAATTGAATCTGCCATTGTATGAGTAACATATGGACATTAATTTGGTGATATATTAACCTGTATTGGCTAAAATACTTTTTGTAAAAAGTGGCCTTTTCTTGACTGATTTGAGAGCTTACTACATTGCAATTAGCTAAGATTGTTAACATGAGAGAAATTTTGTTTCAAGGGTCAAAAGCAACTGTCTTTGGAGTCAGTTCTCAGTAGTGTCTTCTTGGAAAGAAGCTGAGATCACATGAAATAAGCATGGCTGCTGGAGGCAGGGGACCAGAGCTCGAATCCCAACTCACTGAACCTCACCGCCAAGCCATCTTGTCAAGCTTCTCAGTGATAGAGAGTCAGTCTCTTACGTGGGAAATGGAAGAGATAATATCTTCCTCACAAGTTGATTTTAGGGATTAAGTTCTGTAACGTGTGTGGGAGCCACTGAACACCACTTGGTGTTCAGAAGTTGGGCGAATTTATGTCTAGGTTGACCACATTCCTGCCAACAGCGCTCCCGCAGGTCCAATTGGAATGAGTTTAAACAAAGCCAGGGGTGACACACTAGTATAGACATTATACAGTGGGCAGGGCTCTCCTCGGGTAATAGGCCTGACCAGCTTCCTTTCTTTCCAGTCACCATAAAAAAACACATCCTTCACCTGGAACTGGACACAGAAAATAGCTACACAGCTGGACAGCTCCCCTTCCCACCTGCTAGCGCTCGGGAGCCACTGCACATTGGAGGTGTCCCAGGTAACTCTTGCCCTGACTTCTACACCCATGTTGCCCCATGTGAACTGTTAACATTCCCATCTTAACTCAACAGATGCGACACCCCAGCCCGTGGGTTATGAGCAGGGCAGCCGTTGGCTGGATGGTGCAGATAGGGAGGCCCTTTGCTCCAGCACATGGGGAAACTCACTTGCCAGCAAAGGACACATTTCAGAGCAGCCCAGGCCACGTGACTGCCGCTTCTTCTTGTCCCAAGCCTATAATTGATAGGTTTCCCTTAAGAGTCTGCATTATCCTCACAGCCTGATACCAGTAAAGAATCAGGAAAGGGCTGAGAAGCTGGTCTCTCCCCTGCAAGCGTTTAATTTTACTGAGGAGATATTAAGCTTTGTGAGGCCAGAACAGGCAGGCTGAGATGGAGTCAAGTTCAAGACTGGAATTGTGCCTGGAAAGAGCCTTGTCATTCTTCCTTGTTTTGTCTCTCCTTATGTCCCTTTATGTCCCTTGCTTGTTAACGTTATAGGTCTTCTGTGACCCATATAAAGCACTAGAGTTCAGAGTTATTGTCTATTGATTTGGGCCCTGGAATCTCCTTCTTTGAAGAACTTGAAGAGTAGCTTTGCTGCTGATTTATCACAGCAGGTGGTGTGTTGGGTGCCTGCTTGAAGGGAGGAGGTGACTGTGCGGGCTGAGACCCTAGGTCCCTTTATCTCTGATAAGACTGTTAAAACACAGGGTGCACTCATTTGACAGTACGAATCATTCCAGTGAATGCCTCTCCTTTTCTCTTTCAGCCAATTTACAGACCCTGAAGCTCCCTGTATGGAAATCATTTTTTGGCTGTGTAAAGAATGTTCAAGTCAACCACATTCCTGTCCCTGTCACTGAAGCCGTGGAAGTCCAGGGGACTGTCAGTCTGAATGGCTGTCCTGACCACTAACTCAAACCTATTACACAGCGAGGAAATTGACCTTTGAAAGCACCAATTACCCAACACACCTCCCTCTCCCCACTCAAGATCACTCTTGACTTAAGACACCATCCAGATGGGTTTAACGGCAAATCTAATTTTGAATTCCAACCACGTATACCCATCCTTTTGGCATTCAGTGCTACACACATATTTTATACAAAAATCCCATTTCTTGAAGACGATGAACAAATTGTTATATGCTTTTAGTAATATTGTTTTTCACTAAAAATTAAATGTCTTTTAAAGAACACTATTTTTCACTTGCTAAAAAATAAATATCTTTTAAAGCACTTTAAAAATACAAAAATTTTACATATGTTAAGGGGCTATAATTTATGGGGTTGAATAAATGCAGTGCACTCTTTAAATTATGTTGTTTATTAGCATAAAACCAATAGTTTTATGGTCATTGTTATTGTATTAATTCTTCAGCACCTCTTCAGTGTGCTACCTACAACACGGTTTCTACAAATAATTATTGAGCACATACTGGTGATGTACCGTGTGCGCTTAGTGTTGAAACTACAGTCAAGTATAAGAAACAATTCCTGCCCTGAGGGAATATGCAGTCCAATTGGAGACACACATAATATTCATAAAATAGTCAATAACTAACAAACCAAATTAATGAACCTGTAATTCCACTGGGCTTCCCACGTAGCCTTCCTGAGTCTGCTACCAACCAAGTCTAGATTATGATTGTCAGTTCCTTGAGGGCAAATCCCATCTAATAGGGCAGCTGAGGTGCATATACGTCCTGTAATTAAAGCTTTGTTTGGCAGGCTAACAGAAGTCAATGAGGAGGAGGAGGACTTGCTTCTAGTTTTATCCACGAAATAATGAACGACGTACCAGACCAATATTATTACCCAGCACCACTCTCCCTAACAAGACCATGCAAGCATCTCTGTATCTTCCACATAGCATTTATCAGAAAAATAATAAATCATTCTAAAATTGGATATATCCTTATAGCTATATGCCCTCCACCTCTAAAACTGAGCCATATTCCCTTCAACTCAAAGCTCTTTTATGACCCTCACACTGCAGTCCTGTGGACATACTTTCTAAAAACCATATCTACGCAAACATGGAATGTTCTCCTAGAGAGGTAGCAAGGTCCCCATCACAGTGGGTATTCAACAGAGGCTGGCTGCTAGGCTTTAGGGATGCTGTGCTGGGTCAGAAGTTGAACTGCATAGCCCTAACTCATGTAGCTTCCAAAAACACTGATTTTCAAATGAGAACTCTACCAGGTGATTACCACCCAGGGACTGAGTCTGTCTGAAAAGCATCCATTGTACCTGTCTTTGGCAAGTCTTCACTAAACTGGCGATTCTCTCTTCCGGGTTCCTAGTGTTAACCTAACTGAATCTATGAGGTTATTCATTAATACTAATTATTTGTTAGCACTTCCTAGATTCGTTATAAAGTGGCAGTCAATTCTTCGCTAATCCCAGTGATTTTCCCTCCATTTTGTAGCAGCTGGAAGACAGGCATCCATCTATCTTTTCTGAAGATAATCCCAGCCACCAGAAAGCAGCGGAGAGTGTCACAGGTGGAATTACAGTTGAGGAAACAGAAAGCCCCCAGCATGGCTATTCTCAGATTGTAAATGTGTGTTGTCTGAAAGGAATGTTGACAGCTCCTCAACCTAACCATCACAGAAATTATTTGTAAACTATAAAGTGCCATACAAATATTATCACTGTTACCTTCTTCCTGGCATGTAACCTCTCACAAATTGGGCTGGCCTTGGGGTAACAGGCTAAGTAGGGACATCAGGATCACTGGTCATTGACCAACCAGGTCGCAACAGGTCCACAGGTGGTTCCATTTTGGTCCAGGGGAGTGGGGCCTAGATTGTGAGAAGACCAAAAGCCTATCTCCCTGGACAACAGTCACTGCAGGGGCACCTGAAGAAACTGAAGCAATCCTGTGCCTTCAGCGGCTGCTTCCTATAGCACCTCACAGGGCACCTCTTGATGTCATTCCTCAGTACACAGGGTTGTTGAGTTTTTGCCACACTCACAATAACCCCATGTCGGAGCAGAGCAGCTCCTGGCAGAACATGCTGACATTCCCTTCCTCCCAGGCAAGAAGTGGCCTCACTTCCCCACAGAGAACTTTGATTCAGCTCCTTTTTGCTCCTACTCTCCCCACAGAGCTGCACTGCAAAACCCCCAGACCCTGGCTTCTACCTTCCAACCACGTTCCCTCCTCTCTCTTCCAGTTCCCCGGTGCTCTTTTTACCACTTCCAACTTTGGGTATGTCAGTGCTAGCCCCAGAAAGGCCAGATTCTTTCCTAGGAATGATGACTTAAAGCCAGCATATGAGTGGAGCCGTTTTTAAATAGCATTATTTTATTGACTACAAATGGTATATATGTTCACTATAGAAAAATTGGGGTATACAGAAAAGCATAAAAATTACCCATAATCCCATCACTCAGAAGCCTGTTTGTATTTAGTAATATATGTGTTGTCTTTTTTGATGCACATATATTTCCTTGTGAAGTCACAATTATGCTGTATATATTGTTTTTTATATGGTTTTAAAAACTATATGGTGAGTGTTTCCCAGGTCTTTGACTAGAACATTCTATCAGATGAATTTACCATAATATATTTAACCAACCTCCAATTATTAGACAACTGGGCTGTTTCAATTTTTTGCAATTATAAGCAACACTAGAATGAATATGTCCTGAAATGTAAACATTTATTTTCTTATGATAAATTCTTAGAAGTAAAACTACTTCTACAAAGGATATGAATGTTTTTTATGGTTGTTGTTAGCTATTGCCTAATTATTTCCCAAAAGGTTGTATCCACTTACATTCAGAATCTTTTTTAACTGGCCTTAGTCCCTGATGCCACTAAAAGTAAACTCACCAAGATCTGCCAATGGTCTTCAAGACAAGGAGCAGTTGTTGGAACAAGCCAGTTCATAGAGATCCGCCAGTGCTCCAGGCTCCTCCGAGCCGAAGTCACACCACCTGGAAACGCATGGTCAGCGCGTGGGCTCTGATGGGCAACTCTGCAAAACACCTTAAGAGAGCAAGCAGTTTTATTCATCCCTAAGAACCGGTGCTGAGCCACAGACACAGCCAGGTGTGCAGAACGTGTCACTCTCAGAGAGCCCCCAACCAATGCCAAGCCTAGGACATGCTTCCAGGAAGGAGAAGCCACTCCTCCAAGGGTTTGAATCATGTGCTGTGCTCTCTGAGCAGCCACCGAGCCTCAGCCATTCATCCAGCCAGTGGCTCCTTGTCCTCCACCTTGTACGTTTGCTTTCTTTACAATTGAAACTTTCATCAAGATTTGCCCAGGCAAAATTTCCAGGATTTAAATGTGTAAAAGCTCAAGTCCTCATCCCTCCCACCACCCTGCCCTCAAACAGAGAAGTCCAAAGCAGAATTCTTTTTTGCTACCATGAGTGATAGTGGTAATAGTGGTAGTGGTAGGTGACAGCTGTGTCATGTTTCCCAGTTCTTATTTTTTTTGAGATAAAATTGACATATTATATTAGTTTCAGGTGTACAACATAATGATTTGATATGTGTATACATTGTGAAATGATCACCACCGTAGGTCTAGTTAACATCTGTCACCACACATAGTTACAAAAAATTTTTTTCTTGTGATGAAAACTTTTTTTACCCTTAGCAACTTTTACATATGCGATACAGTATTACTAACTATAATCACTATGCTGTGAATTTCATCCCTGTGACATATTTATTTTATAACTGGAAGTTTGTACTTTTTGACCCTCTTCACCCTCATTCCTCCCAACTCCTGTCACCTCTGGCAACCACCAGTCTGTTCTCTCTATCTATGAGCTTGGTTTTGTTTGTTTTTTAGGTTCCACATATAAGTGAGAACACATGGTATTTGTCTTTCTCTGTCTGACTATTTCACTGAGCATAATGCCTCCAAGATTCATCCATGTTCTTGTAAATGGCAAGGTTGCCTTCTTTTTTATGGCCGAATAATATTCCATTGTGTGTATGTATACATATACACATATATCACATCTTCTTTATCCATTCATCCGTTGATGGACACTTAGGTTGTTTCCATATCTTGACTATTGTAAATCATGCTGCAGTGAACATGCAGATGCATGAATCTTTTCAAGTTAGTGTTTTTGTTTTCTTTGGATAAATACCCAGAGGTAGAAATCCTGGATCATAAGGTAGTTCTATTTTTAATTTTTTGAGAAAATTCCATACTGTTTTCCATAGTGGCTGCACCCATTTACATTCCCACCAACAGTGCACAAGAGTTCCCTTTTCTTCACATTCTTGTCAATACTTACTATTTCTTGTCTTTTTGATAATAGCCATTGTAACAGGTGTGAGGTGAAAGCTCATTATGGTTTTGATTTGCATCTTCCAAGTAAATAGTGATGTTGAGCATTTTCCATGTACCTATTGGCCATCTGTATGACTTCTTTGGAAAAAGTCTATTCAGATCTTCTGCCCATTTTTTAATCGGACTTTTTGGGGTTTTTGCCATTGAGTTGTATAAGTTCTTTACATATTTTGATATTGACCCCTTATCAGATACAAGATCTGCAAATATTTTTCTCCTATTCCATAGGTTGCCTTTTCATTTTGTTGATAGTTTCCTTTGCTGTGCAGAAGTTTTTTAGTTTGATGTAGTCCCACTTGTTTATTTTTGCTTTTGTTACTTTTGCCTTTGGTGTCAGATTCAAAAAATAATCATCAAGACCAATTTCAAGGAGCTCACTGCCTATGTCTTCTTCTAGAAGTTTTAAGGTTTCCAGTCTTACATGCAAGTCTTTAATCCATTTTGAGTTAATTTTTGTGAACAGTGTAAGATAGTGATCCAGTTTCATTCTTTTGTGTGTATCTGTCCAGTTTTTCCAACACCATTTATTGAAGACTGCACTTTCCCCATTGTATATTCTTGTAACTATACAAAATATACAATGTTCTATATTCTTTTCTTGTAAATTAATTGACCATATGCCCGTGGGTTTATTTCTGGGCTGTCTATTCTGTTTCATTGATCTATGTGTCTATTTTTATGCCAAAACCATACTGTTTTGATTACTATAGCTTTGTAATATAGTTTGAAATCAGGGAGTGTGATGGCTCCAGCTTTTTTCTCCTTTCTCAAGGTTGCTTTAGCTGTTTGGAGTCTGTTGTGCTTTCATAGAAATTTTAGGATTGTTTGTTCTATTTCTGTGAAAAATGTCATTGGAATTTTGATAAGGATTGCATTGAATCTGTAGATTGCTTTGGGTAATATGAACATTTTAGAAATATTAATCCTTCCAAACCATGAGCATGAAATATCTTTCCATTTATTTGTATCTTCTTCAATTTCTTTCATTAGTATCTTATAGTTTTCAGTGTACAGGTCTCTCACCCCCTTGGTTAAATTTATTCCTAGTTATTTCATTCTTTTGATGTTATTATAAACGGGATTGTTTTCTTAATTTCTCTTTCTGATAGTTGGTTATCAGTGTATAGAAATGCAACTAATTTTTGTATTGATTTTGTATCCTGAAACTTTACTGAATTTGTTTATTAGTTCTAAGTTTTTTGGTAGAGTCTCTAGGGTTTTCTATATATAATTCAAAACAAATTTATTTATTCGTTTGTTTGTTTATTTAATTTGCCAAACAATATAACTTAATTCCTCAGCCTAGAAATTCCAGCACAATGTCTGCATGCCTGAGAACAGAAAGCAGAGACAAAATTGGAATATCCCTGTTAACCATCCCCAGGGGGAGGAACGATTATTCTCACAAGGGGGAGGGCAGGGTCCTGAGATGATGAATACTATTTACTGGAAATGAGTTTTTTCTCCCTTGTTCATAAAGACTTCTGTGACCCCAGAATGTAAAGTGTACTTTTCCATTGCCCCATAAATTTTGAATGTGTGGTTTATTTTACCCTACACTGAATCTTTGATAAAAGGAGAATTGGGAATTTCAGAGGGTAAAGGCCCAGGACTTCCGGCAGCACCTCAGTCTCACGAATGCACACAGACAGCACAGCACACCTACTGATTAAACCGACCCTTGTTCAAAAGGCTTTTGCTAATTAATCAGTACCTTTGATTATCTTGCACTCGGGGAGCATGCATTCCTGAACAGTTATAATGAGGCTGGGTATCTGGTCATGTAGTTTGACATGCTGTCCATTCAAAAGGCAAATCTCCATCGGTATTTACTATTCCTACAGAAAATATGCTTCCTCAGAAATAAAGTCTATATTATGGAAAATAAATGACTGAACATAACTAGCATTCAACTGCAGTGTTGTCAACAGAGAATACCATCCTTAATATTATGTTTTTGCAATGTCCTTGGTGAAGGAGAGGCCTCTGTCAGGGACCAAAGTGCCTCGTGGGACTTCCGGGTCACTTCCTGGGCCAAAAAGTCTGGCTGCTGCTGTGACAGCTCCTGACAAGCCCAGATCCCAGTGGAGCTTGTCTCCTGCTCCACTCTTATCCATAATCCATTCTCTTCCCACTTCCCCACGATAAGAGGAAAGCCCCTCAGGAAAGCCATCCCCCACCTTCAGAAAAAATCTTTTCTCTTGGAAGTCACTAGAATCTGAGTCATTCCTTGCTCCCTTGGGCCTATAATTCAGATGAGTTTCAAGCAAGCAAGCTTTCTGTCATGTGGTTTAAAATATTCCAGAAATTTGTGGGATGGAAAATATGTCCCTTACTTCACAAGCCTTCTCGGAGAGTTAACTGAGACGATAGGTGTAAAAACGTTATGAGAATACCATTGTTACTAACAACACTGTAAAACGTGAAGCAGAAGTATCAGAAGTTGGATACTTCCTCATGCTCTCATTATTTCTAGGAAAGGAATTCAAATGTACAAAAGCATGAAAGCCAGAGACCTAGTGAGGAAGATTCCTATTCTACTTGTGACTGCATTTGTCACGTTTCCTGGTTTGCCACTCTAAGGAAACAATGGAGGAAGTACATTTCCCCATATTGTATAGTGTTGCTGTGTACACAAGTAAGATGCATTTCAAATGAAGAAGAAACCTCTGTGGTCGATGATGCCAATTGCCAGCTCATATCCCTTCACTCTCACCACTTCAGGGCACACTGCCCTGACTTTCCAACGCCAGCATTGGCGTTTCTTTGAGGCCTTTCTTTGCTGAAGTTAGCTGTGTCCACTTGTGCAGCAGGTCAGCCAACTATGCAGGGCATTAACACCCCAGGTGCATCCCTTACCAATGACTCTTAGGACTTGGTGTCCAGTTCCTATGTCCCTTGGAAGCATGACTTCTATGCTGGTTCCCCGAGTTTCTCCAGCAGGATCACGCTCCAGCCGCCTACAGCGGGAGCTGGCTCAGGAACACTCAGTTCATAGCTGCCTTCTCTCCTGTGTCTCCCGCCCGCCCGCCCCTCCCACATTACAGGTGTTTCCTTCGGCTCCCAAGTAAACTAGCTGTACTCAAATTCTTGCTCAGGGTCTGCTTCAAGGGACCAAACTTAGACACCCTCCAAAGACTAGAGAGAGATCTTGTCCTAGGTTTTGACAATACTATATTTATGATATAACTAGTTCTCGTTTTTCACAAAAACAATGAACGCTATTTATATGCCCATTTTGTCAACCAATATCAAGAAATTCTCTGATCTGTGAGGATGCGTTTTGACTGATTCATTAATAATCAGCTTGTGACTGAATTTCACTTTCTTACCTATGGAGAATATCTTCTGAATAAAAATGGTCTTTGGTATTAATGACATCTTTTATTTGAATAGCACTTTACAGCTTAGAAATAAAGGTAACATATTTTCTCATTTAATCCATGAGAGGCAAAGAGAAGAGGAATTGTTATCCAAATTCTAAGATAGCATCCTGCAGCTCCTGTCAACATAAGTACTGGAAATCAAGGTTCTTAATTCCTGCATTTTCACTACCCGGTACCCAGTCAAGTGAAGGCAGTCAGTCTCTTTCAAGCCATACTGAGTGGAAGAAGAGTCAGAAGACCTCTGGGAACAAGCAATGGCTCACTTCCAGAAACTTCGACTTCCATTTTTTGGAACTAGCCTCCGTTTTCCTTGCTTTTCCAGCTCAAGTTCCTCTTTTGCTTTTTGATCTGGGAGGGGGCTGACTGAAATGATCACATTTTATCATTTTTGATCTGAGGTAATAATAGGTCCCCTTGAAGTTGGGTAACTGGCCACCCACTGGCGAAATTAGATAAAGATAGATCCTTACTTTACATCTTTTGCCAAAATAAATTCCAGATGGATTAAAGATTCAAGTGAAATAAATAAAACCATGAAAGTGGTGAAAGAACATGTTAGGAGAATTATTTACATAATCTTAGCTTGAGGAGTAGTTTTCTAAACATGGTACCCAGCAAAGAAATTACAAGGAAATTGTCAATAGATGTGATTACATAATACTTTAAATTTCTGTATGGGAAGAAATGCAATGAATTTAATTAAAATAGAACACTGAGAAAACATTTGTAACATATAACAGAAAAAGCTTTAATATTCCTACAAATTAAGAGCTCTTGCAGATTAATAAAAACATACATGTAGGCCCATTAGTGGTTAGGTTTGCACACTCTACTTTGCTGGCCCGGAGTTCATCGCTTCAAATCCCAGGCACGGACCTATGCACCCCTTGTCAAGACATACTGTGGCAGCATTCCACAGACAAAATAGAGGAAGATTGGCACAGATGTTAATTCAGGGCTAATCTTCCTCACAGAAAATAAAAAATAAAAAATAAAAGTAAATATATATATACACATACATACATACATACATACACACCTCAATAAGAAAATGGCCAAAGGGGAGAATAATTTATAAAAGAAGAAATACAAATTGTCCCAAAGATGCGATAACTATCCTCAATCTAATTAGTAATAAAATAAATGTAAAATATGAAATGTATTATTTTTGGCAATAGTATTGACAAAGGTTGTTTAAATAATAAAATAAATACAAAATAAGTGATAGGATTGCATATTGGTATCCTTTTGAGGGAAGAAAGTGGCAATTTGGCAACAGATACCAAAATTTCAAAATATGCGTTCCTCCAAGGCATTTCTCCTAATTCATTAAGAAAGCTGTGGATCGCAATTTCACCACGAGGGTGTTCATATGGCCTTGCTTTGCTCTATGTATCACGTGTTCTTTAAATATCATGAATGCAGGTAGTGTTCTTATAAGTTGGAAATAAAATGGGCCCCAGAGTCAGAAACCTGGCTGCAGGTCAGGATAAGAGACAGGAAGTCCGGTGGCCCAGGCGCCTCTGAGAGAAGCGCTGACTCCCATAAAGTTGGTGCTTTAATGGTACCTCGTTGTGTCCAGATGTCCCTAAACACAGAGGCTGGCATCTCCCATCTACTCAACAGGCTTTTACTCCAGTTTCATGTCTTGTCCCCCAGCTTGGACGAGCGTCTTCTGCTTTAACCTCTCTCTTAGTCAGCTAGAGTTTCCATAACAAAACCCCACAGACTGCGGGGCTTAAATGACAGAAATTTATGTTCTCACAATTCTGGAGGCTAGAAGTCCAAGATCAAGGTTCTGGCTGATTTGCATTCTGGTGAAAGCTCTCTTGCTGGCTTGCAGATGGCTGCCTTCTTGCTGTGTGCTCACACGGCCTTTCCTTAGTGCGTGAAAAGAGGGTGTGGAGCTCTCTGGTGTCTCTTCTTAAAAGGACACTAATCTTATTGGATCAGGGCCCCACTCTTATGACCTCATTTAACCTTAGTTACTTTCATAAAGGCCCTTCTGCAAATATGGTCACATTAGGGGTTAAGACTTCAACATTTGGATTTTTGAGGAGACACAAACATTCAGTCCATAACAACCTCCAATATGTATTCCACCCCTGGTGGCTGAGGCCTACGTGGTTTCACTGGGTAGGGACAAGTGAAACTATCTATTTAAAATTCTGCCTTTTCATCAAGAGGAAGGGTTCCCCCTGATAATGAAGCAATGAAGGGATGTCCACGGTCACATCATAAAATTCCAGTGAACCAGAGATGGTTTTCTGGCTGTGCTCAACCTCTCTTTAATAGCCAACAACCCCACACAACCAGATGCTCTGAAACTTGAACCACAGGTGTTGCAATTCCATGGCAGCACTGAGATGGAAAAATGTTACCCGGACCCACAAAAGCTCACCTCTCCCCTCCCCTACATCCTTGTGCAAAATAATAATAATGCATTTGAATAAATCCAATCCTGGGAGAAAAGAAGAGTACCAACCAAGAGCTCTTTCGTGAGGAAGTAGTTTAACAAGCGTTTAGTTTTGCCTTGATCTCAGATGTTGCTCCAATGTTCCAGTTTCGCCAGTTCAGCCAGCACAGTGTTGCTTTTTCAATAGGTAATTGGCTTTGCTAGCCATAAGTCACAGACCTACCTCCCAGGAGATAAGGAGATCTTAGAAAACTCTGGAGTAAGGATGAGCCCCTGCCCTAGAGATTCTGATTCCCTAGGTAGGAGTGGGGTCCCGAAATCTGTATTTTTAACAAACATACCAGGTGATTCTCATAATCAAGAAAATATAGAAATCAAGAAACATAGAATTATAGAAAAAGTACTTGCACTAAACAGGACTTCACATTTAATTCCATTTTAGGTAAGTTGGCCTAGAAAATAATCCTATTACAGCATCCAAACCGGTTATCTTTTTGATAGAGAATCTGCATTCAGGTAAGGATCTGATGTAGCTTTATAGTAGAATGCTGAGCAGGATAAACCTCCTGAGCTGCTACAGCTGGGAGACATCTATTAGTGTTGTCCAGGAAGTGTCAGGGAGCCCACGGTGCAGCCCAGGAGTGGAGGCCATATTTTGCTTGCATCTCAACTGGGAAATAATTCTTCCCATCAAAAGATCGTGGGGAGGCACCTAAGCTAAGTTGCATGGAACTCAGGAATAAAAAATGTGAGCACAAGCATTACAGGGAGAGGAAAGAGCATGTGCAAAGGCACAGAGAGGAGAGTGAGTGTGGCTTAGGGGAGTCAATGAAAATCCTGGGTAGCGTGGGCAGAGACGTGACCACAGGAGACAGGTGCAAGTAAAGAGATGGTGCTGGGGGGCTGGATAGGAGCCATGTCCTGGGGCGTGGTGATCCCTGCTAGCTGCTGTGAGGCATTGGATTTAGCAAGAAAGAGGCAATAGGTGTCTCTGGGGAGGGGAATTTCAGCGGAGGGATGGGGCCAGAAGTCAGACTACAGTAGACCAAAGAGGGGTGAATGGGAGGTGAGTAAGTATCACTAGCACGTGGAAATTACTCTTTCAAGAAGCTTGATTGTAATGAAAAGGAGAAAGAACTTGGAGGACATATGATGGAGGTGGATTGCTTAATTTTGTTTTGATTTAGGAAGGCAGAATAGAGTGTTTGGTATGCTGGGAAAGAGTTAGTGTACAGGGAAAGGTTAAAGATGATGGGCAGAGGCAGGATAATGATGCCACTGAAGAGGTGACGGGGCAGGAGATGAACTTGGAGGATTCTTGTGGGGGGGGGGGGCCTTGATAAAAGAGAAGGGAGCCCTCTTCCCCTGAACATGGAGGAGAGGAGGTGAGGGTAGGTGGAGAGAGAGGGCGTTGTGTGGGGTGGGGAACTTAGGGAGTCTCTATTTTTCCAGTGAATTAGGAGATAAGGTTGTCTGGGGGAGGAGGCTTCAGGAGAGTGAGAACGTGTCAATGGGCATTATGGGCAGTGGGAGGGGCAACTTCCAGCTACATGCACAATGGTGACGGAGAAGACCTCGGGGCTTATGCTGGGGGATATTTTTTGGTAGGTTTTTAGTGGCAC
This sequence comes from Equus quagga, assembly GCF_021613505.1. Taxonomy (NCBI): domain Eukaryota; kingdom Metazoa; phylum Chordata; class Mammalia; order Perissodactyla; family Equidae; genus Equus; species Equus quagga. The sequence continues at coordinate 48,406,105 of NC_060275.1, read as the reverse complement.
TGGCTCACATAATCAACACTTAGATGGGTGAAGAAATAAAGAATAAAGATTGCAAATTATTTTTCTTTTTCTTTTTTCCTTCTATTTTCATTTTCCATTTTCCAGGTGCCAAGACTTGAGTTATTCACTGCCTTCAGTTCACAGCTGGTTGGCTTATCTCATCCAGTGGTTCTTAACCCGCATTGCACAGCAGAAGCATCTGGGCAGTTCTTTTCAATACAGATGTCTGCACCCAAGACATCCCAGAGATCTGATCTTGGGTGAGGCCAGGCATTAGTCACTTTTAAAGCAGCCCAGATAATTCTAACGTGCAGTCAGGATCGGGAAGCCCTGATGTTAGCCAGCCCAGGGAAGAGGCCTTTCCAGTTCCTTGGTGAGGAACAACTGGAAATTTATAACAAATGACCACTGAAACTCTTTTGAAATTTGTTTTATACATTTCCTTAACCACAGTAAACATATATAGCTTTCGTTTTGAAGCGTCCTTTTCAACAAAACCTTTTGAATTTCTACAAAATCTTGAGGTTGAAGAACTCCTTTAAATGTTGTTTTAGGTAGATGGAGAGCGGTAGATGGTCACGTAGGTCAGGCAGATACATCAATACCAGATACATCGATACCTGGACTCAGACGACCACATCTGACCAGTACAGTTCCGAGTCTCTCTTAGCAAGGGAGCCTCCCTTGGGGATGGTGGGTGCTTCAGCCTGATTGAAATGTGGGTGCTGCTCATTACACCAGCAGGGCTGCTTCCAGAAGGAGAGTAGGAAAAGGCACCAGCAACAAGGCAGATTTTTCTGATTCCCATGTAGTTGGTAGTGGGTCCTAAAGTCTAGACACACACACAAGCTCAGAATTCCCAATGGGCAACAAGAAGTGAGTGTTTCAGATAAAATTGGTGAGGAAATGGAGACAGGAGGTGCGTGACAGGCAGAGTGTAGAGGGCACTGAATGTGCCCTTTGCAGTTACGTTTCAATCCTGGGAAGTAGAGGACCACCAAATTGTCTCCTTGTTTCAGAAGATGAATGAAGTCCAGGAGCTCCATAGCCCTCTGAAAAAAATCTGCTGCTTTTGACCTTGTTTCAATCACCTCCACTGCTGGTTGCCTAGCACAGGATGTAGTTGAAGCTTTTGGGATAATAACAACTCCTAGGGTTTGTCCGATGTGTTTCCTTTCACACTACCCTTCCACATCTCTTCTCACCTTTGACCTTTACCATAAACTGACCCTTGCTTCAGTTCACGAAACAGAAGCTGACCCCTTGCCGTCCTCTGATCTTGACCATGCCTTGCTACGTGCTGTGGGCATTTTTTGCAAGGTATTTGCCCAGTTGCTAGAAGCTGTTCACATTAAAGGCTCTGCTCTTACCTCAGGGACAGTAAAAGCCTGTAACTAGAGAGCTCACCATAGCATCACCCAGAGAGCTGAAGGAATTGATGCTGGATGTGGGATGGAGACATTTGCAGGGAAGGAGGGTGAGCAAGCTGACTTGCCCAGTTTCTCATCGCTAAAACTGCCATCCCACGTGTGACAATAGGAGGCACTCTGCCGGCGTCTTTAAACCATGCCTCTGCTGAGTACATTCTGATTTCACCCAGAAGTTACACAGCAAGCAAGGTACACTGTGGATGCTGCCCTATCTGATCCCACCTGTCACTCATTTTTTGCCACAAGAGGTTAGGCTTTTGTGAGGGACCACGGAGCAGAGCTGCAGTGGGTGCTGCAATAACTGAGGATCCAACAAGTCCAGAGAGCAGATTGGCTGAGTGGACCATCCGCCATGCTGATCTACACGGAAGGACCTAGGAGCCCTTCGCCCTTAGAGCAAGTTCTCCTGCATCGGCTGGAGCGCTTTCGTTATGTTGGTGGTGGTGTATATGTTTGTTTTGTTGTGGAGTTCTCACCAATCTCTCAACCACTAACCTGAGTCCCTTTGGGTTTCATGCCCCTGCTGTAAAATGGAGATGTAGACGAGAGAGTGAGGGTTTGGGGCTCAGCAAACACGCTGGAGGCCTGGCCCTGTCACAGATTGGTTTTTCTAACCGACAAAAAAAAAAGAAAGAAAAAGAAAAACAAAGATAAATTGCCTGACCCTAAGATAAAAAGGGCAAAAGACTCCTCAAGACCCACACAGAATCCAGCCTGCTTGACCAGGGTGGAAGTCATCCAGGGATTTGAGTCAAAGCTCTGCCTGACACAGAAGAGTGTACAGTTGCCTGGAACGTGCTTTGTGCTCCAAACACCAACGGAAGCCACCACAGCCCCAGAGGAGGCTTATGGAGAGTCAGGGACCTGACTCTCTGACCTCGTCGCTTTCAGAAACACATTTGATTGTGGGTGCCATTAGCCTCATCTCACAGACCAAGAATCTCAGGCTCAGAAAGCTTAAGCAATTGGTCAAAGTCCAAAGCCAGGTCCTCTGACTTCCCAGCACATGTGTTTCCCCTACACCATGCTGGCATTGCCATATGGAAGAGGGACAAAGACTGGAAAGACCAAGCTGGAGGGTACATGGAGGGAGGCAGTAGGGACTAGGTTTGGAAAGATCACAGCCTTTTTTAAAGAACGTCTCCCTGCATCTGAACCTGACCTGCTTCTGACATTGGTCCAGGAGAAGCTGGGGCTGCAGAGATTGCTGATAGGTGAATTTCAAGTCCTAATTATCCAGACTGTTGTTGTGCTGTCAATTGTTACACAAATCCGAGAGCTAACATCCCTTTGGTCTGAAGACACTGCAAAGTAATTACAATCTGGATGAAGCCTTCAGGTCAAAGGAAAGGAAAATTTAAAATACACACAACTAATTACTGTCCAGGGCAGGCATTCTTTAGCCTTAGACTTCATTTTCTTCTTTTGGTATTTTCATTTACATGCTCACAAAAGTGGAGAGAAATCTAAAACAAAACACTGGTTAGGTAGCAGGAAAATGTGAGGCCCCCTGAGCTTCGTTTGTCCTGCTTCCTCCCATTAAATTCCTTTATGTAAATTGCTTCTGCCCTGTGCCGCAGGCGTAATAAATATTCATTGAAGGAAAGAAGGAAAGGAAGAAATTGCACGACTGGGAGATGAACTAAAATGTAAAGATTTCCAAACTTCACTCTCACTAGCATCATTTATTTTATCACTAAAGGTTAATGGGAAACTGATCCATTTATCAATCAATGGAAGACTTTCAGAAAAGGCTTGACTACTCATCTATTTGGTGAAAACTAAGGAAACCACTAACTCTCCCGAGTCCAAAGTTTCCCCACAGGAAATGGATTCAGTTCAACCTATGGACTCATAAAAGTGACACTATCACCTATATGCAAAGCGCCTCTTGCAGTATTTAAAATGATTAAAAAGAAAAAGAAAACTCTGGGTACAGATGGGAACTACTTTCCAACTAGGAGAGTCAGGTGTTGAAGGAGCACGTCCGTCTGCCCTTCCTCATTCAGTCCGTGGAACAACCTCCAAACTTCTGTAACCAACCAGGCTCATGACCTGGTCACTAATAAATAAACCTGTGTATCATGTACTGAGCACTTGGCAGGTGCCAGACACTGTGCCAACCCCTTGCCCGCACAATCTCATTCAGTTTCAACAATTATCTTGAGAGTCACATGTTATTACTCCATTTAGCAGAGGAGAAAACTGACTCAGAGTAAGCCCCAAGGTTACATGTACAGTCCTTGAGAACCGGGCCTCACATTGTATTAACCACGTGTTCCTGATGCTTTGAGCAAGCCCTTTTCGGGGACTGCCTCTCCTAGGGTTAGCTAATTCCTAGAGATAGTAGAAGACTGACCCTTGAGCATGTGCCTTTCATATGCAAACCAACCCAGAGCTCACCTACTCTATGACTCTCACACTCAGGGGCATTAGTCCCCTGCCCTAATCACCCCAGAGCCGGGTTCTAGACAACTAGGGGCAGCCACTATGCCCCTGAGTCCACTGAAATTATTCAAACTAGCCAATTCTGAGCCTGTTTACCCTGCCTCACTCCTTCCTTCCCGCAGAAACCACAAGGAAGGCCCTTGCCCAATTTTCCCCACTCCCTCTGGCTCCTGACCCACACTGATGCTTCCCCAGTGGCATGATGTGCCCCCTCCTATTGGGATCTAGAAGTATAACAAGCTGTTTCCAAAGGCAGTTGCCTCCTGATCTGTTGGCCTCATCATACCTGAATAATAATAAGCCCTACATGTTAATACACACATCCAGGTTGCCCCTGCACTAACCGGAGTCAAGAAAGCAGAACCACAAGATGGAAACATCACATCTCATTTATTAGTAGTATTGGTGTGCTAAAGACAAATTACGGCCTTCAAAAGTATATTCCAAGAGCATGAAGAAGAAGCCTGCTAGTCTAACCCACTAAGACCCAGATAGCAGCTATCCATTTCCTACTTAGTTTCAACGGCACCATGGTGATGGGGCAGGAGAGTGTCAGAATATCTGGGGACCTTGGCCTACAGTCATCACAAGGGGGCTAGCAAAGGCTGTGAGCACCAGACTATAACAAGGTCTTACTTCCCCTCTCGTGGGTGGGCATTCTTACCTCCTCCAGAAAGTGCTCTTCTGTTCTAGATGGAAGCTTTTAAATTAGGGGTAAAGTTAGCTACCTAGAGACAGCTGGCCAAATTAGCACACTTATAACCTATAATTAAGCCAAAGACTTCAGTTGAAAATAGTAATTAATCACCAAAATAACTTTATTCAGCCTGTTTCCCCCCACACTGTTCTAGGCTGACACACACTGGATTGTGCATTTCCTGGAACCATTCTCAGCCGGACAGCACATTTATGAAAAGCAGCTAACACATGAGAGAGCTTACGGTTTCAGCATAGCTGATTCTACCCATCTTCTCTTGCTTGAAGTGACTTCTGTACACGAACAGAAAAATACCACCTAACGCTCTAAAATCCAAGGACTAAAACACCCAAACCCCACATCCTCTTCGAAAGGCAGGCTTTTCAAAGGAGTCTCAGTCACCCAAGACAGAGCCAGCTTTCAATAGTGAGTCACCCTGTTAATAGGGCTTCACTGTCCGTGGTTGACCCTGGGTAGTCACTGTCAGCAAGAGCTTCCATTATTTGTACCTAAGGGATTGATGGAGGGTCTTTTTTTTTTTTTTTTTTTAAGTGGTAGATTCTACAACAAGGTATGCTTAAGCCAAATTTTGCGTATGCAAGATTTCCAAAAGAGAATAGAGTAGCAGGCCAGAAAAATTGGTTGGCGTTGTTCTTTTTGTCATCAAACTACTCCTTATCTGTAATGGGAATGGTATTACTTCTGGAAATAATGGAGTGCCCCAGGGCCCCACCTGAGCTTCCTTCTGTGCACACGCTTCCTCGTGTGCTGAATTGCAGACTTATGTACATCCAGCTACCTACTTTGTAGCTCCACTTGGATACCAACTAGGCACCTTGTGCCCAATATGCCAGAATCTAAACTGTTTATTTACCCAAAGCTATTCATCTTCCAAATGTCCCAATTTCAGTAAATCATATCACTATCTACCTCATTGCTCAAGCCAAGACCCTATTAGTCATCTTTGGTTCCTTCAGCCAGTCCTGTCAGTTCTGCCTCCTACATACATCTCAAATCTGTCCACACGTTGACTTCACTATCCCCCCAAATCAGGCTGTCAATCTTTCTCCTGGGCTACCGTGATAGCCTCCTAACTGGGCTCCCCGCATCAGCTTTAGCTCCCTTATAAATCATTCTTCACATTGCAGCCAGAATGATTTTTTAAATGCATCAGACAGATCACATCTGTCAAAAAAATTCTTTATTAAGAAATAAATGTTAGAGAGACTTATTATAATGAACATGTTAGAGTCATTTATTTCAATCAGAACTGAAGGGAGAAAACTAAAGCCTTGATACTTTCTTAGGAAAAATAGTAATAAAAAGAATTCAAGTCCCTTAGGAATTATAAATAGTGGGCTGAGTGCAATTTTCTATGCCAATAAATTAATATGTTGCTTTAGGATTGATGGTTTCATTCTAAGGGAGATAGTATTACACTTCTAAAGTCCTGATATCTCTAGGATAGTTCTTACAAACTAGCCAGGACATTTTCATATACCAAATACAAAATAAGTTAATCTGATACAACAAGGCCTTCACCTCAAGATGGGTTAGGATTTATAGTCTAAGGATCTCCAAGTCAAATGTCCTATAAATATTGCTAGCTTTTCTCCTTAACAATCAGCTGTGAAAGGCTTTATAGCTCAGGGCTTTGTCTCCCCAAGACAACCGAGTCATCAGTCTCCTACCTTCCCAAGGTTATTTCTTAACGACTGCTTATTAGAGGCCTGCAGTTTCTGGCTTCAGCATAATTTTTAATAACTCTATTTTAATAGCCCTATCAAAATTATAGGTCTTAGCGTTTTCCGTTTCCACATTAAAGAATATGGGACTTATAATTCCCTGTGACCACATTACTCCCCTCTTAAAACCATTGTGTAGTTTCACTTTATTTCTGAAACTCATCCTGAAGTCAAGGTCCTGGAGGAGGGCCCTCTCCCCAACGCAGCCCACCCTGCACCACCCACCCTCCTCTCTCCTCACACACTCACTTCTTCCTTCTGCCTGATGCTCTTCTCTGGCTCTTTTCATAGCTGACCCTTCAGGCCTCAAATTAAATGTCCCTTCTGGATTACCTATATCAGCTAAGAACGTGTTCAACTGCAAGCAATGGGAAACCACACCAGCTGTAGCATTTAAAAAACAGGGAGAAAACAAATAGAGGTTTATTTTTCCTACGTGAGCCCTCTTGAGAGGTAGTCACTGGCTTTGGTTCAGCTGCTGCATGACATCATCAAGGAGTCAGTGCTTCAGAGCTTTCTGCTCTGTCAGGCTTTTATCTTTGTGCTTGCTGTTTTATGATCTCAGAAAGGGTGTTGTCAGTCCAGATGGCTCATTCATTTTGTTTGAGGCAGGAAAAATGAGGGGAAAGGCAAAAGGCTTTCCAGCATCGGGCAGGAACAGAGGCCTCACTCACCACCAGCGGCAGACTGCCCCTTGAATCTCACTGGATCTAGCGTCTACTTTTATGCCAGTTACTCACCAGGGGAATGAGATAAATGATTTAGACCAGTCAGAATTCACCCCTGGGGTTGGGGGGAGGGGCTACCCTCTCACAATCAAGGAATCCCCATATGCCATCTGAATGCACTAGGTTCTGCCAGAAGGGAGGACGGGAGTGGAGGGCCACTGGACAGTTTCTGCCACATCACTGCCCCTTTACTTTCTATCAAATCACCCTATTTATGTCCTTTATTGCAGCAAGCATAATCTGTAAGGCCTTGTGTATTTATATGTTTACTTGTGTATTGTCTGTCTCTCCCTCTGGAGAAGAAGCTCCACGAGGATGAGGACCCTGTTGGTCTCGTTCACAGCTGTATCCCTAATACCTGGCAATCAATCAATGTTTCTTTGGATCGATAAGTAAAAATTTCTGCTGCCATTTTTATAACCAGTCACTACACATCAGCTGCTTTGCATATGTTAGTGCATTTAACACCTATAACTGCTCCGTGTGCTCCATAGCAGTCTCCCCACTCAACAAATGGAAAAAATTGAGGCTTGGAAAGGCTTAACACTTGTGAAGCCTTCTCAATGAGTGGTGGAGCTTGGTTTGAGCTCCAGTATCCAAGTTCCAGGCCTAAGTGATTCTTAGGTCACCAGGTGCCATCATTCCATGGGTGCGGCAGCTGCCTGCTGCCTGATTCACATTTCCTGGGCCACCTCTTTTTCAGGGCAGCTGTGGGAGAACTTTCCTTGTGAGCTCTTCTCACTTTGTGCTGACAGGGTCCAGTCCCCTCTATGCCCAACACAGCAGAGTCCACTTGTCCTGTCCAGGTGCAGCCTGGAGGTGCAGTTTAGTTAGCTCCAGGAGGAACCCTCAACCGATGGGGCATAGGAGCTGGTAGATAAATCCTCTGGCCTCTGTACTTCAGGTTGACAGTTCTGGCATTCTGGATGTTCCTCAGCATACCAGTAGAAGAGAGCCCTCCCCACACTGCCTATCGCTCATTGCCCCCTCTTATAGACAGAGTAATGGCCCCAAAGATATCCACATCCTAACTCCAGAACCTGTGAAACTTGCCTTTCTTGGCAAAATGGCCAAAAAGATGGGATTAAATGAAGGACCTTGGGTTGGGGAGAGTATCCTCGATCATCCTTGTGGACCCAATCTAATCACGTGTCCTTAAAAGCTGAGAATTTTTCCCAGCTGTGGTCAGAAAGAGCCGTGATGACAGAAAAAGGGTCAGAAAGATGCGATGTTGCCAGCTTTGAAGACGGAGGAAAGGGCCATGAGCCAAGGAATGCAGGCAGTTTCTAAAAAGGAAAAGGGAAGGAAAACAGTCGTCCCCTAGAACCTCCAGAAAGGATCACAGGCTTGCTAAGACCTTGATTTTAGCCCAGTGAGACCTGAGTCTCTCAGTTCTACTGACCTTTTTACTGACCTTCTGTAGAGCAGAAGAATTGTAAGACAATACAGTTCTACAGTGCAGTGTTAGACCACTACATTTGTCGTAACTTACAGCTAACAACGGACTACAATTGATAACAAATACCCTCCACCTCCTCAATAATATGCACTTACATTGGCTTTTCCTTCTTCCTGTCTCTCCCCAATCCCTAACTCCTACTTCCCACGATGATAACTACATAAACCTAAGTCCTTGTCTCAGGTGCTGTTTCTAGGGCACCCAAACTAAGATAATAGATATGCCTTTTATTGCCTTTGAAGTTCTCATATTCCCACCACTCCCCTATACCCAGTCTCCAACGATTCTGGAATTGATTGAGGGGGAAGCTAAGACTCTTGAAACTCCAAGCTCCCAGTCAAATTTATAAGTAGTAATAAACCTATATCTTTCTCAAATGAATAATTAACATACTCCTGGCTTCTGCTGGTTTAAGAATTATGTGATCACTTTTAATTACAAATTTTATCGATGGATTATTTCTAAATGTTGTCACCATGATTTATGCTATTTGGAAGGAATTCAATGCCTTAAAGAAACATTATTAAAATGAAATGGAGCCCGGCTATTTTAATAAGCTAAGATCTTCTGAAAATGTACTAGTTTATTTTGCCTCATGATGGAATTGATTCTAACAAAATATTACCTGTATTATTATTACTTATTGTTATACCTTTATTAGTATTACTACTTCCAGTTAGTATTGCTACCTTTATTAAACTGATACTGCTAAGGAAATAATGTTACCTATATCATCACCTGTATTAGAAGGAACACCATCACCAAAAGTGTTCCACATGGGGAGCTTTGTGGGTCTCACTAAGTATATGTCTATGCAACGCACAGTTGTTCAATTATTCACCTTCCTTCTATTTTCAAACACTCAAGAATATGTTAGTGTATCTTTAATGGCATCCTAACCCGTATGAGGGAGTTCTGCAGTAATTCACAAGGCAGCATGAATTCCGAGAGATTGTGGAAGATCTGCTGGTGAGACCATGCAAGAGCCTTCACTGCATAACTGAGCCCCTAGCCCCTTCCTGCTTCTTCTTCAATAACTACGGTTCACCCTGCTAAAGTGTGAAAAGTGCAAGTCATCTTCTTCAGGATTAATAACATAGGGCTATTGGAAGCCGTAATTGACAGGAAACCTAGTTTTGGGTCAGAAATCCTCTTGTGTACCTCTATCTGCCTAAGAGAGAGATTTCTATAAATAGCAGGCTGGGCAGTAGCTAGCTGGGCTGCCTCTAATGCTTCCGTGATGCCAGACTTCTGCAGCTGATTCCCTGGGCCTGCCGTGGGTGGGCAGCTGTCTGCAGGGCTCACTCTGGCTGACAGCTGCTCAGCATTAGGGATGGAAAAAGCTGCCGCAGGGGAGCCCGTGGTGTGGCCAAGGCTGCCTCCCTGCAGCAACCCAACCCTCTCAGGTCTCAACACAGTGTATCTTTGGAAAGCGTGGGCTCTAAAGCAAAAGGTTGTTCCAAGGACAATTAGGTCAGTGTGGAGTTAGATGACAAGTCAGAAAGCACATAAATGTCCCCATCCCTACACGCCCATCCACAGTCACCAGGCCGGCTACAGGCGCCTAGCTTCCATGCCTTACTGTCAGCTTCAAGGAACAAGGACTAAAGCTGGCAGTGGATTCAAGAGCAAGGCGAGAAGCTGGGAAACACCAAGTCTTTAAAAGGCTCTGCTCCAAGACACCGCACAGATCAGTGATGAGAGAGTGCCGTGAATGAACATCAGGATTTGTATAATTTTGTGTGCCTAAGGGAAAGATAGGGAGAAAGAAGCAGAAAGAGGGAGGGACAAGGGAAGGGAGGGAGGCTCTGTCTGCTCCAGGCTCTGGAATAAAATTTTGAAATATGTAAAGTTTGTCTTTGTTGCCTTCCCATCTCTCTGTATTGTGTTTTGGAACCCTCCCAGGGTCCATAACCGTGAAAATCTTATCTGAGTCAGGCAGGGTCCCACTTCCAACCTTTCCTCCTTATCCAAATCAGCCTGTCCTGCATCCTATGGTCTGTTCTCTGTGCCCTGATGTCTGCCTGCTGACAGCGGAGTAGTGATGGACAGATCGAGAAGTAGTAGCAACCATCTAAGATGGTACATCTCTTAGAGAAGACAGCTTCCCTCTTGAGGTAAAGCCACACGTGTACCACACGTGCCCTGCTGCTACGGCTCCCTCAGTCTGTGCAGCCAAAGGCCCTCTCCAAGCTCGGCTCCGCCTCCGGCCTGTCCTGACTCTCCCCTGTCCCCTCACATCTTGGCAATGGCTTTGCCCTCCTGCCTCATGCAGGGCTCTGCTTAAGTGTCTCTCCTCAGAAAGTGCTTTCCTGTCTGCACCACCTAAAACTGCACCCCTCCAGCTGTTTTCCCTTACTCTTTATTTGTGAAATTTATTAATAAGTTTTATTTTCCTTCCTTTTACTTAATCACTACCTAACTTCATATGAGACTCATGTGCTCTAAAGGCCTGTTTGTATCCCCTTTAGAATATAAAGCATATAAGCTCCGTATAAGCCCCATGCTCTCTTTGTGTAAGAGAGAAACCATCTCCCATCCTCTCTCAGAAGAGAGAGATCATACATATTATGCCAGCAGAAGACTCCCCTTGTTGGTGTCCCTTTCATCAGAAAGTAGCCATTTTCCTGGCTTCCTAAGTCCCCAGCCCATGGACAGCTTGAAGTTTCATACAAATGGTTCTTGAGTAAGTTCTGCCTTTTTATAGTTAGAACTCTGAAAAAAAACCTCTGATTTCAAATTGATGATCACATACCCAGAACACAGTATTAGAAGTTACTTTTAAACAAAGATATACAGATTTAAAAGAGTGGGTTTCTCCACCAAGAACTGAGAATTTGACCAAGAATAAAGAGCAAGAAACATAATCACTATGGAACTCCAGTCATCCTCAGGGCAGGTGAGCCTGTGTACAGCATTGGACCCCTGGGGACAAACTGGAGAAGGAGTTAGAAATGAGAAACTGAGAAGCAAGAGAAATTGCTTTCACAAGTTTCTGCCTACCCGCCTCCAGCCAGTGGTTCCGCTTTCCTGGGCCCCAGCTCACGCAGTCTTCTCTCTCTTCACCCTCTGCTCGTCAGGAAAGGAGAATCCATCCAAACAGTTGTAAAATGACTGTTGCAACTTAGAACACTAAGTCTCCCAGGAGCTGTATTTTAAGCAGAAGGTGTAAAATCCGTGAAATGAAGTTCAAATATCACCTTCTTTAGCAAGTTCTACCTAACCCCCAGTGACCGTGCTAATTGCTTCTAGCTGGGGCTCCCCATAATACTTGTGTCCATCTTGCATGTGCCACATGCCATAAAAGATGATGTGCCTGTACGTTCCATAGGGACAAGGGTTATGCTAAGCTGCAAGATACATAGTTCTTGATGTAGAGCAGGTCCTTAGTAAACATTGAATGAAGGAACAAATGAATGACCAGCTGAATCTGTTTCCCCTCCTGGACCAGGGCACCCCAAGGGCAGAAGTGGTGTCTTATTTATCTTTCAGTTTGAAAGGCAATAGAGAGCAGGCAAAGTAGGACTCTGCAGCCAGACTGCCTGGGTAAGGATCCAAATTCCACCACTTAGTAGCTAACTGTGCTTCAGTTTCTTCCTCTGTAAAATGGAGATAATAATAGTACCTACCTCATAGGGTATAGTGATGATTAAAGGGTTAATTTATGTAAAGTACTTAAATTGGTACCTACCATGTGAGTATTAGCTATTGGTATTCTTGTTATTACTTGAATTCTTAGTACCTCCATAGCAGAGATTCAGTGAATGGTCATGTTGAGCATCAGTCACAGATGGGCAAGGAACAGAGTTGTAAGTCCTCCTTTCCCCTCAATCACACCACAGATGCCCACTCATTTCATGGGTGCAGACAGTGGGCCCTGGGCATGGAGGGAGAGAGAGATGCAAAGGAGGAGAGTATCAGAGACAAACTCCGCCAACCACTAACTTCACTTCCGGGTTCCCTCCTCTGCCCAGTAGTGAATACTTGGTTATTTATGTCAGTTCCTGAAACAGTACAAGTATCAGTGGAACTTTTACCAAATTTCTTTAGATGACTACCTCAAGTTGCTGATTCCCTTTAACCAAGAAGACTTAAACGTTGAGTAGACAAAGTGGATGGTTGAACACATTCCTGTTGATATTTGTCCTGTTTTATTTGTCTAGTCTTGATCTTAATCTTCAAGAAGGGAACATACTCAAAGTAAACATCTGGCTACCCTAACTGAAGTGCTGCTTGAAAATGAATACTATTCAAGCAACTCATCAGATATAGGCGAAAATATCCTGGAGATAAAGTGATCTATGATCAATTAGTCTTCAATTGTATATTTGTAAAGCAAATACTCAGTTTCAGACTGATTGTGAAAACTTGGTAAAAAGAATCTAGGGGCCGGCCTTGTGGCTGAGTGGTTAAAGTTCCCTGCACTCTGCTTCTGAGGCCCCAGTTCGTGGGTTGGGATCCAGGCGTGGAGCTACTCCACTCATCAGCCATGCTGTGGAGGCATCCTGCATACAAAATAGAGGAAGACCAGCACAGATGTTAGCTCAGGGCGAATCTTCCCCGCTTAAAAAAAATAAAAGAGTCTAAAATGTTTACAACAAAACATTTCAAGGTAAATAAGAATATAAAGGTAAATATTAAGGGAAATAAAATGTAAAACATTACCAAAAGCAAATTTCTGAACTATTCCTGTTTAGATCATGTAAACTAGACAGGAAATCAGGACAAGCCCCAATTAATTTATGCCTGTTTGTTGCAATGAGATAATTATAGGCATACGTGCAGATGCTACACACACACACACACACACACACACATACACTGAATTGTGCTTTGTTCTTTGTTTTCCGTACTTTTCATTTAGCCTACTATATGTTAACTATTTATAGTCCATATGCCATTCCCCCAGGCCCCCTTACATATGCTAGAATGTAAGGTCCATATGGGTATGATTTATTTTTTGGTTTGTGCACTGCTCTGTTATTAGCACCTGGCACATAACAGCCCTCAAAAAATTGTTCCATGAATAAAGAAATTACAAGCCTTTTGAAACAAATTGCATCCTCCAAGTGAAATTCAAGCACTTAGTAAAATTCTGGAGGTTTGTACAACTCTCCTCTCCCCACACCCCATCCCCATTCTTTAAAACTTAGACTAGGATTTTCCAGAGCAGAGCCAGGGTACTGAAGGGAAAATTCTGAGGGGAAAGAGAAGCCAGTGGTTATTCTAGTAAGACAGCTAGAGAAAGAGATTAGAGGACCAACCGCTCAGTGACGGTAAAGCGTAACCTGTGCTTCAACACAGAGAAAAGGAAACTAGAAGAAAAATAGAAATATCTATGAGAACTTATCTTTTGCCAGAAGATGTTCTAGGAAGAAATAAGATTGTGGACTAAGTTTTCAGGTACAAACGACTTGGTTTGTGCTCTATATATTATATGGAAAGTTCTTTCAAAAAGGAATGGTCTGCCGCTGATGAATATGCTACTAACTAACATAAAAAGAAATATGGTTATTAAATGGGTGGTCAGAATATGAATTTAAATGAGTTTGCCCTTTAACCAGAGCAATGAGTTCAGCCTTGGGTTTATGACTTAACTGCTTTGTGGATCAATTTCCTCATCTATAAAAAGGAGATAATATTTAGCCCTCTTATGGTTGTTCTGATGATTAAATGAGAAAACACGTAAAGCAGTGACGGACATGTTAGGACAGCTCAATCCACATTAGCTGTTATGATCATCATCACATCCTACAAGCATGGGGCTCACACTATTTGAGCACGTTGTGTTATGTAATCATCTTTCTCTCCTACATTGTAAACTATGAAGAACCATCGCTCTTTTTTAAAGGTGCCATGCACTTGCTGATCACTCTGTCAGTTTACCCATCTGCTCCCTCATTAGGGCATCAGCTCCTTGTAGGATGATGTTTATTCATTATTGTATCTGTAGCCTAGCAGAATGCCTAGCTTATAGTAGGGGCTAAAGAAACATTTACTAAAAGGATAACTAATAATAACGTTAACATTTTTCTTTTATCTTAAATAACTATATTTTACGAATTAACGTGACTATTTCCCATCTCTGTTTTGAACAGCATCCACAAAAAATACCATAACAGTAATATGAACTCTTCTAAAACATACAGCCGAACAAAAAGTCCCAATACCATGTCATACGCTAATTTTAGGAAAACAGCATTTGAAAGGCTGAGACAAAACCAAACATTCAGGCTTAAAGTTCAGAGACAAAAAATTTTAAGACTTCTTCCAGCCCAAAATGGAGTTACAGGGACTGGATTTACTGTCACATCTGAAACAAACAAAACATATGAAACAAAATTGAAAGCAACCAGATATCAGGTAACAAAGAATTGTGATCTCCTAAGGACCAGAAACAAATGGGGTGAGTCTAGGATTGTTTTGAGAGAGTTTCCAGGCTTCCAGTGAGGGGAAGCCCAGGAGACACCAGCAGATTCTGTGATTTGAAGAGATGAAGCTGAGAGTAAGGCGAGACAAAGGCAGCTAGAGTTCACAGGATAGAGTCCTGCAGATGAGAGAGCTACCCAGCGAGAAAAACCCCAACAGTCTGAAGAGGACCTCCTCACACATTCAACTGATCAGTGTTTGCATGTGAGGCAACTAGCTGAGGCCAGAGAAAGAACCACTCAAAAGGACAAGAGGTAACAGCGCCCAGTGCTCCAACAGGTCCAGGAATAACCTTTGTTTCCACAAAACAGACAGAAAACTTCCTGATTCCCAGACCGTTGATAGAGTACAAGAGAACTCAGCTGAGCAGTGAGGAGTAATTATTAGCCCTAGACTGAGCACTGCTCCAGATCCACATAACAAATCCTAAAAGCAAGACCTAAAAGGATCAGTTTTTTCTAAGCAAATTCTTTGCATTCCAGAACCAAGCTCAATGATATTTAAAGAATACAAAAATATCCAGCACCAAAAAGATAAAATCTACAATGTTGGAATCCAATTAAAAATTATCATGCATGCAAAGGAGCAGGAATATGTGACTCTTGATGAAGAGGCAAATCAATCCATTGAAACTGACTCAGAATTGACACCAATGTTAGGATTATCAGATAAGAATATTAAAATAGTTATAACTCTTTTCTATATGTTCAAAAAATTTAGTAGATATGTGGAAGATATAAAAAAGTTCCAAATCAAACTTTTAGAGATGAAAACTATAATGTGTGAGATGTAAAGTACACTAAGTGGTATTAATGACAGATTAGACAGTGTAGATGAAAAGATTAGTGACCTTGAAGACATAGAAATAGAGGCTACCCAAATGAAACAAAGAGAGAAAGGAGAATTACTTTTAATAAACAGAGCATCTATGAGCTATGGGACAATTTCAACTGGGCTAATATATGTGTAAGTGGAGTCCCTGAAAAAGAGGACAAAGATGGGGTATAGAAAAAATGTTTGAAGAAATAATGCCTGAAAAAAATTCCAAATTTAGTGAAAACTATAAACACACAAATCCAATAAGCTCAGTGAACTCCAAATGCAAGAAACATAAATAAGGCAACATCAAGGCACATCATGATTAAATTGCTCAGAAACAGTGATAAAGAGAAAAATCTTAGTAACAGCCAGATGAGAAAAACACACATTACAAAGAGAGGAACAAAGATAAGGATGACCACAGATGTTTTTGTTGGAAACAGTGCAAATGAGAAGATAATGCAACAATGTTTCTAAAAGTACTGAAAGAGTGCTTAATGAGGCAAGCATTACTCTGATACCAAAACCTAACAAAGAAATTACAAGAAAACTACAGACCAACATTGCCCATAAAGTCTTCTCTGTTTATTTGTAGACAATGTAATCATCTCTGTAGAAAATGTGATGGAATCTACAAAAAAATACTAGAACTAATAAATGAGTTTAACAACATCATGGGATACAAGATAAATATACAAAAATCAACTGTATGTCTATATATTAGCAATGAACAATTGGAAATTGAAATTTTTAAAAAATACCATTTGCAATAGCATCAAACATATGAAATACTTAGAGATCAATCTGACAAAAGATATGAAAGTCTTTCTACACTAAAAATTACAAAACATTGTTGACAGGAAATATGTAAGACCTAAATAAACAAAGAAATATAACATGTTCATGGGTCAAAAGACTCGATGTTATTAGGATGTTCATTCTCCTCAAGCCTGTCTACAGATTCAGCTCACCACTGATCAAAATACAAGAAGCCTGTGGTCGTAGAAACTGACAAGCTGATTCTAAAATGCAAGGGCCTTAGAATAACCTAAACAACTTTGAAAAACAAAAGCAAAGTTGGAGGACTAACACTACCTGATTTCAAGACTTATTATATAGCTACACTAATTAAGATAGGTGCCATTGGCATAAAGATAGACAAATAGAGCAATGGAACAAAATAGGGAGTCCAGAGGTAGACCTACATATATCTGGGCAACTGATTTGTTTGACAAAAACTCAAGGGTAATGCAGTGAATAAAGGACAGTTTCTTCAACAAGTGGTGCTGGAATAATTGGATATCTACATGCAAAAAAAAAAAAGGACTTTGGTTCATATCTTGTACTATGTACAAAAATTAATTTGAAACGGGTCATAGACCTAAATGTAGAACCTAAAATTACATAACTTCCATAAGAAAACGTAAGAAAAAATCTTTTGACCTTGCATTAGATAAAGATTTTATAGATAAAACACCAAAAGTACAATCCAAAAAAGAATAAATTAAGTTGGACTTCATCAAAATTAAAAACTTCTGCCTTTCCAAAGAATGAAAAGATAAGCTACTGACTGGGAGAAAATATTTGCAAATCATATATCTGATGAAGGAATTGCATCCAGAATATATAAAGAACTCTCAAAACTATATTATAAGAAAACAAACAACCCAGTAGAAACTTGGACAAAAGATTTGTAGACACTTCATCAAAGAAGATGGACTGATGGCAAATAAGTCCATGAAAAAATGCTCAACATCATTATCCATTAGGGATATACAAATTAAAACTACAATGAGATCCTACATACTTATTAGAATGATTAAAACTAAAATATTGACCATGCCAAGTGTAGGTGAGGATGTGGAAGGACTGGAACTCTCATATACTGCTGTTGGGAAAGAATAATACAGACACTTTGGAAAACAATTGACAGTTTCTTTAA
Source organism: Equus quagga (assembly GCF_021613505.1). Classification (NCBI taxonomy): domain Eukaryota; kingdom Metazoa; phylum Chordata; class Mammalia; order Perissodactyla; family Equidae; genus Equus; species Equus quagga. The sequence continues at coordinate 48,388,408 of NC_060275.1, read as the reverse complement.
GAGCTAAACATACACCTATCATATGATCCAGCCACTCTGCTTTTAGGTGATTAATCAAGAGGAAAGGAAATATATGTCCGTACAAAGACATGTGCATGAATGCTCATAGCAACTTTATTTGTAAGAGAAATACTGTATATTTGTATAGAAATATTTGTAAGAGAAAAACTGGAAAGAACCCAAATTTACATCCATAGACAATGGAATACTACTCTGCAACAAAAAAGGGAATGAACTATTAATACATGCTCCAGCTTAGAGGACTCTCAACATGATTGTGCTGAGTGAAAGAAACCAAAGAGTACATACTACGAGATTGCATTTATATGAAATTCTAGAAAATGCAAACTAATTTATAATGACAGAAAACAGATAAGTTGTTGCCTGAGGATGGGTTGGGGCATAGAGGGGTGGGGGACAGGGATGACAAAGGGACAGGAGGAAGCTTTTTGACGTAATGGATATGTTCACTGTCTTGATTTGTGGTGATGGTTTCACTGGTTTATATATATGTCAAAACAACACATAGTACATATTTAATACGTGCAGTATGTTGCATGTCCACTATATATCAATCAATCTTGAAAAAAAAGCTATAGCTAAAAATTATCCATAAATAACACTCCTAACCTTTACCCCTTGACCTTGGCCAAGATGCCTTCTCCTAAGTAATTCTTTGCAGAGGAGGTGACATTTTCTTCACTTCTGGTGGTAAGCCAAGTGGTGAGCAAATGCTTTCATCATCATAACAGCTATAGTTCTAGCCCCTGGCTCATAGGAAGTGTTTAACTGCTTAACGTGTGTGTAACAATAATATTTCATGCTTAGTAGTTATATGGGTCTAAAATTCACTAACCCAAGAACTGTAAAAATGTGATTTTTCCAATAGGTTTTATTTAAGAGGTGATAACCTAGAAGCAGTGCACATGGCAGGAGCATGTATTTCTTTTAAATACCCTGAAGAAAACCAAGGAAGAACTCAGCAAGGCCTACCCTGCAAGGCGTCCTGAGAACAGTGATCCAGCCAGTGACTGAATCGGACTTACGCCGGGAGCCACCTACCTCGAAAGGCTGAACAGAGCGAAATCCAAATGGCTGGGAAAATGCTCCTCTCTGGTAGAAAAACTGCGCGTAAATTGGGTACTAGAAGGAAAGCAATTTAACATATGCAAACACAACGGAACTAAAAACAGAGATTAAAGGGAGATGCTACTGCTCACCCCAAATATTTAGTAACTGCAATTTTCATTTTTATTGCTGAGTTCAATTCACAAAAACAACAATAATATTTATTTAACATCTGTTATGTGTCAACAGCGTGGTAGTCATCTTTAAGAATGTTCAGTATTAGAATAAATTACAGGAGGCAATGAAACCTTCAAGAAGTCTTTATCATTTGGATACAGATTATGCCTATATGGAATAAGTGCAAATCTTTCAAGAGACAAAGAAATGGAAAGGATTACCATCTAAGGTACTTCCTTGGCTATAGCTTTTTATATGCAAGCTTTCATGGCCATCACGGCTTACATAGAATATTAATAGGCCACTCTGTCACTTCCTGCATGTCTGGTCCAGTAATTCAACATAAGCAATAAAGAGATTATGCTGAGTGTCCAGTTAACTTGGTTGAATAAGGTTACAATGAATGGGGGAAACGTATTTGAAAGTTCTTTCCCACAAATGAAATACTATGGTCATCATTAGCCAAACAAGTAGTTACTGAGTTCCTACATTATCCTGGGTGTGTGCAGTGGTCAACAAAACAGACATATGGTCTCTGCTCTCATGAAGTCTATGGTGAGAGGATAGATCCAAAAACAAATATATGATTACGCGTTGCAACAAATAGAAAAGATGTGTGTATGCTAGGTGGCAGAGAAAGCTCAATATATTGCCTAGCTATAATTTTAGTTCTCTCCTGAAACAAGAAAGGCATTGCTCCACTCTCCCCCTAATTGTAGCAGCTTTTCTGTGTTTTCAAATTAGTAGTAATTATGTGCACTTGACATTTCTGTGCTTGGAGAGCAGCAACCTGCTCAACAAGCACAGCCCGCTTCTCCCTCAGCGTAACTGCAGAGCAGTTGGCAGGCAGGCAAGACTGATTGCCACACACAGAGATGGAGCCGCAGCCAACCACTTCAGGCAGAAAGGCCATGCTCCTGGGTATGCAGTACAGGAAAGCCTGCCCGAGCTGCATCAGTTTTTTTAATCCCACTTACACACACAGGTGAACCTCGATTACGTAAGCAGATTCTGAGCAAAACTGGGGAAGAGAAAGGAGAGCTTTGCTGCAATAGTGGCAGAATTCTGACTTTATTTTCAGGTTCCTTTCTTGTATCTTCTGAACGCCTGGTCCCCCCTGGAGCTGCATTTGTTGTGGCATTGGAAGGAACGATCCTGCCACTAATTCAGAAAGGCGGAGTCCTAAGAATTTTCCTTTCTTGCTCCTAAGAAATCCAAGTTTCTATTGTGATAAGTGGCTTGAGACAGGATGAGTGTTAAGAAGAATCAAACTGTTATATCATTTTATGTTTTTGTCACGCTTCTAATTGCCCTGGTTGAGTTCATCTTTGATGTTAAATTACCATCACAAATTGAAGACATGATAAAAGGCCTTTCAATATGAAATGGACAGGAAGTATACAGTCATATGTTGATTAATGACAGGGACGTGCTCTGACAAATGTGTCGTTACGTGATTTCATCATTGTGCGAAGATCACAGAGTGCACTTACACAAACCTAGGTGGTACAGCCTACTAGACACCTTGACTATCTGTACAAATCTTATGGGACCACTGTCTTATATGCGGTCCATTGTTGACTGAAACATTACTAAGCAGAGCATCATTATAATTGAAAGACATGCTCCCAGAATGAATTTCATAAAATATGACAAGAATTTCTCAGTGCAATTCTTAAAAATCTCTACTAATATTTGAACAAATACCAGATGTTAAAGCATTTCTACAGTATCCCAAGGAGGGTTGGGTGAAAAGACATATATTAACATAAGGTTAGCAGAAAATATCTACTATAATATAACGTCTACACATATTAGATGTATAAGATATCTATCAATTAATGCCCACTGCATTTGTAATTACTTTATTATGAAGTGTGTGGCCCCTTTTTGGCGTTAAATAATTTAGTAGACGCCCATTTATAGTTCTTATACTTTTACTTGGTTGAGAATACATAAAAATGACCAAAAAAGCCACTGTAAATTTCAGTTAAAGCTTGTATAAAGAGCAAAATGTAGTCCTCCAGCTGTGAGGTTTGGACTCTCGTCTTCCACTGTCTTTGAGCTACTGTGAGTGAAATGGCAGATCAAAGCTCACTTTTCATAAATATTTAAGTAATGTCACAATTAGCAATACTATTCTGAGTAATTATTTAAATGTACTACATGTTATAAACTAAAAATCCATTTTTTAAAATGATATACCCGTGTAATTATCTTGGGAAATATAATGGGAAAGAACACAGTTTGATATTAGAGGTTTTGGTAATTCATTCAACACCACCAACAATCAACTGGAAAGCTTCATATTATTCTTCGATGAACAGTTACAATGAACAAAGCTTTCATATCTGAGATTCGGCTGGAGAAATTCATTTTGGAAAACATTTAAAACTATCAAGCACATGAAGCTCTGCAACAGTATGATGCTATGGCAATAAAACAGCAGAAATAAACGAAGGCTAAAAACGGGGAAACAGTCAATGCAAAAGGAGTTCTATTGTTTCCATGATCAGTCTTTAGATATTTTGGCTGAAGATACAAAAAGAAAAATAAATACGTTCTCCTTAAGAACTATCACTTTGGGGCCGGTCCCGTGGCCGAGTGGTTAAATTCACACGCACCACTTTGGCGGCCCAGGGTTTCACTGGTTCCAATCCTGGGCGCGGACATGGCACCGCTCATCAGGTCATGTTGAGGCGGCATCCCACATGCCACAACTAGAAGGACTCACAACTAAAAAATACACAACTATGTACCAGGGGCTTTGGGGAGAAAAAGGAAAAATAAAAAAATCTAGGAAAAAAAAGAACAATCACTTTATTTTGTCCCATGGTTTTCATTTGTTCACAATGAGATGACAGAGAAGAAAACTATAGAGATGAAACCAATTGTAGTCACCAAAGGAAACCAGTCTGTATCTCTAAAATCTTCATGCGAGAGCCCGTCAGTGTGGTCGGCAGATGTTTTACACTTAGGGAATCTGTTATGAACTTCAAACAAAAATCTAAGAAAGCATTTTGTACTTGTCCAGGAATCTGGAGGAACAAAGGGCCTTCCTCAGCCTGGTTTAACACCATGTGCTGCCCCACAGCACTCCCCATTGCTGGGGCCTAACCCAACACACTGATTTAATGGTACTTAACATTCCTCGGGAAATATCATCAGTCGGCCCTGTTTCAAGGCTTTAAAAAAGCCTCAGCGCTATGCAACCGATGTTGGCACCCATAGCCCTGCTGTATGTTGGGTGACTGTTTCTAATGAGTATAGACCTCCACCTTGGCTGCACTTAGCCATCACCTGGAGCTTTGCAATGTGCTGACGCCTGGACGGCCCCGCCCGCACACCCCGAGATTCTGATTTCATTGGTTTGGAGAGTAGCCTGGGTATCAGGATTTTTTGTTGTTGTTGTTTTCTTTTTAAATAATTACAGATTCACAGGAGGTTGCAAAGTTTCCCCTCATGGTTACATCTTACATAACTATGGTTACAATATTAAAAGGTGGCAACTGGCATTGGTGCAATGTGTGTGTATAATTCTATGCCATTTTATCACAAGTGTAGACTGGTGGAAACACTACTGCAATTTAAATACAGAACTATTCCACCATCACAAAGACCACCCTATACTACCCCTTCCTAGTATCATCTACCCTCCTTCTCCCAACCAATCTGACAAACACTAATCTGTTCTCCATCTCTATAATTTGGTCCTTTCAAGAATGTTATATTAATGGAATTATACAGGAGGTAATCTTTTGTGATTGGCTTTTTCACTCAGTGTAATGTTCTTGAGATCCGTCCAAGTTGTTGTGTGTATTGATAGTTTGCTCCTTTTTATTGCTAAGTGGTATTCCATGACATGGATGTACCACAGTTTGTTTATTATTTACCTATTGAAGGACATTTGGGTTGTTTAAGGTTTGGGGCTAACGCAAATAGAGCTGCCATGAACGTTTGTAGAAAGGTTTTTCTGTGGACGTAAGTTTTCATTTCTCTGGGATAAATGCCAGGGGCATAACTGCTAGGTCATATGTTAAGTATATGTTTAGTTTTTTTAAGAAACTGCCAAACTGTTTTCCAGAGTAACTGTACCATTTTACATTCCCACCAGTCACATATAAGAGATTGAGCTTTGCTACATTCTTGCCAGCATTTGGTATTATCATTGTTTTACTGTAGCCATTCTGATAGGTGTATAGTGATATCTTATTGTGGTTTAATTTCCATTTCCTTCTTGGCTAGTGATGTTGAACATCTTTTATGTGCTTACTTGACGTTTGTGTATCCTCTTCAGTGAAATGTTTCTTTATGTCTTTCGCCCATTTTCTAATTGGATTTGGACATGGGGTGGGAGGGGGTAGAATTTAAAAAGTTCCCCCAGATGTTTCTAATATGCAGCTAAGCTTGGGATGCACTGCCCTGTTTAACCTCTCTATGCAGGCATACTCTAACTGAAGCTGTGGCACCAGTGCTAACACCAAAGTAAGGCCTGCTTGGGCAGGACTGGCTAATTAGATATGCCTGCAGTCCAAGGGAAAGCTGGAAGTGTTTTCCAGGAGCTCAGGCTATTGTTTACATATACTCCCACAGG